>NW_012102699.1:112204-145848 GCF_000951045.1 Mandrillus leucophaeus
TATCTCTGTTCGCTGACAACAAAATTCTGTGCCTAGAAAACCCTCAAGACTCCACAAAAAGGATCCTAAAACTAATAAACAACTTCAGTAAAGTTTCATGATACAAAAATCAATGTACAAGAGTCACTAGCATTTCTACACACCAGTAACATTCAAGCTAAGAGCCAAATCAAGAACAATTCCATTTACAACAGCCACCCCCCAAACCTTGGAATACATCTAACAAAAGAGGTGAAAGATCTTTACAAGCAGAACTACAACACAGTGCTGAAAGAAATCATAGTTGACACAAACAAATGGAAAAATATTCCATCCTCATGAATTGGAAGAATCAATATCGGTAAAATGACCATACTGCCTAGAACATTCTACTTATTCAACACCATTCTTATCAAACTACCAGTGACATTTTTCACAGAATTAGAAGAAAACTATTCTAAATTTCATATGGAACCAAAGCAAGAGTTCAAATAGCCAAAACTATCCTAGGCAAAAAGTACAGAGCCAGAGGCATCAGACTACTCAACTTCAAACTAATCATCAGAGAAATGCAAATCAAACCTGCAATAAGATACCACCTCACACCAGTCAGAATGGCTTTTATGAAAAAGTCAAAAAATAACAGATGCTGGCAAGGCTGTGGAGAAAAGGGAATGCTTATGCACTGTTGGTGGGAATGTAAATTAGTTCAACCATTGTGGAAAGCAATTTGGAGATTTCACAAAGAACTTAAAACAGAATTACCATTCAATCCACAATCCATTACTGGGTATGTACCTAAATATACACAGTGTATAAATACCCAAATGAAAAGAAATCATTCTACCGAGAAGACATCTGCACTCATATTTTCATCACAGCACTATTCATAACAGGAAAGACATGGAATCAACCTAGGTGCCCACCAATGGTGGGGTGGATAAAGAAAATGTGGTACATATACACCATGAAATAATACACCGCAACGAATGATTGCAGGAACAGAAAACCCAACACTGCATGTTCTCGCTTATGAGTGGGGCTGGACATTGGGTACTCATGGACATAAAGATGGCAACAATAGACACTTGGGACTACTAGATAGGGGAGAGAGGTGGGGGACAAGGGTGAAAAGCTGCCTATTGGATACTGTGCTTACTACCTGGGTGATGGGATCATTTGTACCCCAAATCTTAGCATCACACAATATACCCATGTAACAAACCTGCACATGTACCTCCTGAATCTAAAATAAAAGTTGAAATTCTAATTTTTTCAAATGTGAGACTTAAGGCTCCTAGGAGTCAACTGTAAAACCTATCTGACTGTCCTTAGGACTAGACCATCTTAAAATTAACATATGCCTCTGCCACTTGGGGAAAACATGAACAACAGGATCCATGAAGCCCAAAGCCTTAGTCTGGCCCTGGTCTTCATAGATACAGAGATGTATGCATGAACAGATTGTAGGACACCTAGGGAGAGAAGCCCTTTTCAGAGATCCTTCCAGGTGTAGCTGCTTAGGGAAAGAACAAAATATATAGTATCCCGTGGTTCCTGAAATGGAGGAGAGGTTTGGAGAAGAAGAAATGTCCTGAGAAGGAACTAAGCACAAAAGACTCCCACAGTAGGATTTTGTCTCTTTTATCATATAACACAGGACAACTCTGCCAGCAATGTGAACAACTATGAATTAGCCAGAAGGATAGCAGAATACAGAATGCAGCACCTACTGCCAGGCCATTATCTTTCCCTGGGGTGCAGCACCTACTCCAGACCAATTTTACCATTGACTTTAGCTACTAGGAGGTGACAGAAGCTAAAATTACAGAAATTCAATAATTTTTAAAAATATTTTTATTTATAAAGTATTTCAAATGATACATAATATTGAAAGCATAACGGGAACACATGTATATGCTCACCAACCAGAGTTAACATGTATTAACATTTTGCTATATTTACAGTGACTTTTTCTTTTCTTTACAGACACAGCTAAAGCTCAATCAGTCCCCACCTTATTGCGCCACCTTCACCTTCCTGTGCTTCTACCTCTGCAAGTTTACTGCAGTCTTGAAGGTGATATGTATCAATCCCAGGGATGATGGTCAATTTTAAGTAAATATGTAGAACTTCATTAAAATATATACAGTATATTTTTGCAGGATCCAAAATCAACATGTAAAAAATCAGTAGTGTTTCTATACAATAAGATGAACTATCCAAAAAAATGTAAACACATTTACAAAAAATATAAAACACTTAGGAACAAATTAACCAAGGAGGTGAAAGAACTGCACACTGAAAATTATATATCATTGATAAAAGCAATACAAGACAAAAATAAATGAAAATGTATTAATATTGTTGAAATATCCATACCACTCAAAGCAATCTACAGATTCAGCGCAATACCTATCAAAATTCCAGTGATATTTTTCACAAAAATAGAGAAAACAATTTGAAAAGTTGTATAGAACCACAAAAGTTTCCAAATAGCCAAAAGAATTTTGAGTAAAAAGAACAAAGCTGCAGGGAATTTTACTACCCAATTTCAAACTACATAGAAAGCTATAGTAACCACAACAGGATAGTATGGCAAAGAAAACAGATATATAGACCAATGGAACAAAACAGAGAGCTCAGAGATAAATACATGCATTTAGAGCTAGTTGATTTTTTTTAACTGAAAAAAGACTTCAGTACAATTGATTTTCAGCCAAGATGCCAAGAATACACAATGAGAAAAGGACAGCTTTTTCAATAAATGATGCTGAGAAAATTGAATATCCTCATCCAAAAGAATAATATTGGACCTTTATCTCATACTAGAAACAAAAATCAACTCAAAATGGATTAAAAACTTAAACATAAGACCTGAAATTGTAAAACTACTAGAAGTAAACCTGGGGAACAGCTACATAACATTGGTCTGGCCATTTTTTATAAAAATTTGACCCCCAAAGCTCAGACAGTGAAAGCAAAGATAGACAAATGGCTCGCATCCAACTAAAAGCTTCTGAACAGTAAAGGAAGCCATGAACAGGGAGGGTAAAGAGATAACCTATAAAATGGGAGAAAATATTTGCAAACCATATGTCTGATGAGCAGTTAAGATCCAAATATATAAGGAACTCAAGCAACTCAAGAGCAGGAAAACAACCCAATTAAAACATCAGCCAAGGAGCAGAACAGATTATTTCTCAAAGACAACATACAAATGGCCAACAGGTGTATGAAAAAATATTCAAAATCACTAATTATTAGGAAAAATGCAAATAAAAATCATAATGAAATATCACCTCACCTCTCTCAGAATGACTATTACTGATAAGATGAAAAGATAGCAAGTGTTGGCAAGGCTGTGGAGAAAAGGGAACCCTTGTAGACGCTTGGTGGAGATGTAAATTAGTACAGTCACTATGGAAAACTGTATAGATATTCCTCACAAAATTAAAAATAGAACTACCATATGATCCAGCAACCCCACTTCTGGGTATATATCCAAAATATTGGAAATTAGCACATTGAAGAGATGTCTGCAAGGCCATGTTCATTGCAGGATTATTCACAATAGCCAAGATATCGAATCAACCTAAAATTAACCTATGTGTCCATCAACAGGTGAATGGATAAAGAAAATGTGGTATATATACACAGTGGAATACTCTTCAGCTTTTTAAAACATGGAAACTATTATTTGCAACAATATGAATGAATGTGGAGGACATTAAGTGAAATAAGGCAGCCACGAAAAGATCACCATGATCTCACTTATATGCGGAATCTAAAACAGCTGAACTAATAAAAGTAGAGAGTAGAATGTTGTTTACTAGAAGCCGGAGGGAAGAATAGGGCAGTTTGGGGAGATGTTGCTCAAAGAATACAACATTTCAGATGGGAGGAATAAGTTCTAAAGCTCTACTGCATAGCACGGTGATTACAGTTCATAACAATGCACTGTATTCTTGAAAGTCACTGAGAGACTTTAAGTGTTCTTACCACAAAAAATGATAATCATATAGATAATGCATACATTAATTGGCTCTATTTAGCCATTCCAAAATGTATGCATATTTCAAAACATGTTGTATATAGTATATGCAATTTTTCCATTAAAAATAAATATATAAGTAGTATATAAAGAGTATGGTTTTGCATACTTTTTAACTCATAGAAATTACATTCTATACTAGGATTTTTCAACGTTGGCATTATGAACATTTGGGGCTGTGTATTAGTTTATATTACTACCATAATTACCACAGGCTTAGTGGCTTGAAACATAAATCCATTGTCTTAATAGCTCTGGAGTTTAGAAGTTTGAAATGAGTCTTGGCTGACATCAAGGTGTTAATAGGGCTGGCTCCTTCTGCAGGCTCTAGGAGATAATCCATTTCCTTGCCTCTTCCAGGTTCTAGAAGCTATCCACATTCCTTAGCTTGTGGCCCCTCAACACATGGCCTTTTCTCCCTCTGTTCCATCATCAAGTCACTTTCTTCCTTCTTTGACCTTCTTACTGCCCTCTTATAAAAACTTTGTGACTACACTTACTTATGGCCTACCAGGATGATCCAGAATATCCCTGTAACAAGATCCTTGACTTCATCACATCTGTAAACTCCCTTTTACCACTGAAGTATTTTTTAAAGCGCTTTAGATACATTAAGTTTAACACAGTTAATTTGAGCAAATAATAATTCATGAGTCAGGCAGAAGGTGAAGAGGTACTGAAAGCTCCACCCAGCAGTGTGAGCAGCATCTTTTGTGAATCAAAAATGGAGACAAAGAGAAATCACTTGATTAGCTACTGCAAGGCCTCTGCCTTATATGGGCATGCTGTGATCAGCTGGCTGCCTGTGATTGGCTGAAGCTCTGCTATCTGTTACAAAATATATACTTCAGTAGTTTTTTGTATGCAGTAAGTCCTCAGTTAATATCATTGATAGGCTCTTGGAATAACCTGAGGCTTTAACCGAAATGATATATAGCAGAAATAACATTTCATTCAACATTTCTTTACAATACTAGCAAGAAAAATATTTGGTTTCATTATATGTCATTTGGCTTAAAGTCTACTTCCAAGAACCTACCAATGACATTAAGTGAGGACTTACTACATTTGCTCTTAGATATCTTAAAATATTTTGCTATTCTTGATATTTTAATTACATTCTCTAATTGTTCCTTCTGTATAGGAATTCTATTCATGTCTTTAAATGAATATTGTATCTAGCAGCCTTGTTGAACTCCCTGAATAGTTTGAATAGTTTGATTCACATGAATTTTTCTTGATAAACAATATTACCACCTGCAAATAATGATTTTTTTTTTCCTTTTCTCTTCTCAAGCTTTGTCTTACCATACTAAGATCTCCTGTTCTACACTGAGGGGAGTTGTTGACAATTAGAACCCTTAACTTGTTCCTGGCTTTGAATATGTTGCTTTTGCTGTATCATCATTAAATATATTTTCTATAGCCTTTTAAATTACCATTTATCAGATTAAGAATGTTTGCTAAGAGCTGTTATTAAATGTTGTATATAATTAAACATGTGTCTTGCATTTCTTGGTTGATACAATTTTTAAAATGTTAATGAGGTTAATTACACTGATTCTTATTTTAAGACAGTTTTTATTTTTATTGAAGTTATAGATTAACATGTTTTAACGAATCAAACGACTTTGTTGTGAAACACAGCAGGCCCCTCATTTCCTCATCCACAAAGGCAATAATTTTTATATATTTTAACTGATTCTTTCAGTACCTATTATATTTTTAAATAACATCGTTGCATTGCTGCTTCTTGAATTTTCACTTTTAATTTTATATTAACTTTCCTCTGTATGACCAGCTCTGGCTCCTAGCTCCCATCACACTCATTCTCTCTCGTCCCTCTATCATCCTAATAGAGTTATATGTTTAGATTACTTAAATATTCTGTGCTTATATCTATACAAACATTATTCATAGCTAAGCCATGTAGAAAACTATGATTATTTTTCTTTTGCTAACAACTTTATTGTCTCAGCATATACTCTCTTGTTTTTATTTGCTAAGTTTTCCATGAATTTATAATTCAAGACCAAACTCTTCACTGTCTAAAATATACTTTAAGATGATCAGATATATCAGAATATCAGCTATTTCACCTTCCTGAAGGAGTCTTTTCAAGATCCTCTAACTGCTCCAATCTGGATGGTTGCCCAGCATACCTGATGCACAGTTATGATCTTAGAATCACCTTTGCCATCATCCCAGATATTGCCTTTGCATGTCTTCTAAGATAAATCTCCTATATCCTGTATCTTACACCTTTACATTTTGTTTTCATTCTATGCCTTCATTCTTTGGTGTATTCTCCATTTTTTGAAGCACATTTTCCAGCAAATTCCAGAGAAGGAATATATGGCAAAATAATAACATGGCTGAGCATACAATTCTGGGAAGGAAAATATTTTTCTTCAGAATTTTGAAACATATGCCATTTTTTTCTACCTTTTAGTGTTTATGTTGAAAAACCAGAAGCCAGTGCTTTCTGATCTTTTGTACTAGATCTTAGTTTTTCTTTCTTATAACCTTGATAATCATCAGTCTGGCCCCATTGTACTGAAATTCTAAAGTCATATGTGTTGGTATTTTATATCTGTTGTACTTACTGATCTCTCCGGGGCTTTGAAGCTCATGCCCTTCGGTTTGAGAGAATTGTTTAATCTTTTGGTTGATAATACTAATATACTTTTTCCTTCCCTTTCTAGTCTTCCACCATTTGGATGTTGTACTGGTCTTCTGATTTCTTATCTTTCACTTTTTAATATTTACCTTTATTATACTTTAAGTTCTCAGATATATGTGCAGAATGTGCAGGCTTGTTACATAGGTATACATATGCCATGGTGGTTTGCTGCACCCATCAACCCATCACCTACATTAGGTATTTCTCCTAATGCTACCCCTGCCCTAGCCCTCCACCCCGACAGGCCTGGGTGTGTGATGTTCCCCTCCCTGTGTCCACGTGTTCTCATTGTTCAACTCCCACTTATGAGAACATGAGGTGTTTGGTTTTCTATTCTTGTGTTAGTTTGCTGAAGATGATGCCTTCCAGCTCTATCCATGTCCCTGCAAAGGACATGAACTCATCCTTTTTATGGTTGCATAGTATTCCATGGGGTATATGTGCCACATTTTCTTTATCTAGTCCATCATTGATGGGCATTTGGGTTGGTTCTAAGTCTTTGCTAATGTGAACAGTGCTGCAATAAACATACGTGTGCATGTGTCTTTAGAGCAGAATGATTTAAAATCCTTTAGGTATATACCCAGTAATGGGATTGCTGTGTCAAATGGTATTTCTGGTTCTAGATCCTTGAGGAATCGCCACACTGTCTTCCACATGGTTGAACTAATGTACACTCCCATCAACAGTGTACAAGCGTTCCTATTTTTGCACATCCTCTCCAGCACCTGTTTACTGACTTTTTAAAGATTGCCATTCTAACTGGAGTGAAATGGTATCTCATTGTAGTTTTGATTTGCGTTTCTCTAATCACCAGTGATGAGCTTTTTTTTTTTTTCATGTTTGTTGGCTGCATAAATGTCTTTTTCAGAAGTGTCTGTTCATATCCTTCACCCACTTTTTGATGGAGTTGTTTTTTTCTTGTAAATTTAAGTTCCTTGTAGATTCCGGATATTAGCCCTTTGTCAGATGGATAGATTGCAAAAATTTTCTCCCATTCTGTAGGTTACCTGTTCACTGATGATAGTTTCTTTTGCTGTGCAGAAACTTCAGTTTAATTAGATCCTATTTGTCCATTTTGGCTTTTGTTGTCATTGCTTTTGGTGTTTTGGTTATCAAGGCTTTACCTGTGCCTATGTCCTGAATGGTATTGCCTAGGTTTTCTTCTAGGGTTTTTATGGTTTTAGGTCTTTAATCCATCTTGAGTTAATTTTTGTATAAGACGTAAGGAAGGGGTCCAGTTTCAGTTTTCTGCATATGACTAGCCAGTTTTCCCAACACCATTTATTAAATAGGGAATCCTTTCCCCATTGCTTGTTTTTGTCAGCTTTGTCAAAGATCAAATGGTTGTAGATGTGTGGCATTATTTCTGAGACCTCTGTTCTGTTCATTAGTCTATATATCTGTTTTGGTACCAGTACCATGCTGTTTTGATTACTGTAGCCTTGTAGTATAGTTTGAAGTTAGGTAACGTGATGCCTCCAGCTTTGATCTTTTTGCTTAGGATTGTCTTACCTATACAGGCTCTTTTTTGGTTCCATATGAAATTTAAAGTAGTTTTTTCTCATTATGTGAAGAAAGTCAATGGTGGCTTGATGGGGATAGCATTGAATCTGTAAATTAGTTTGGGCAGTATCGCCATTTTCACGATATTGATTCTTCCTGACAGATTGTCTTAATATTCTATGTTGATCTAATTTTAAGAACAGAATTCTACATATGCCCATTTGATTGATCTTATAATCCTTTGTTCTATCTTTTCTTATTAATTTCTGCATGACTAATCCATCAATTGCTGAGAGCAGTGTGTTAAATCTCTTCATGACTTAAGATTTGATAATACCTTTGTAAAATTCTGTCTTTTAATGTATATACTAAGGTTATGTTTTGAAGTGTTTACAGAATCTAATGAATAGTTTTATTATGTAATGATACTGTACTTAGTAAGGATAATACATATAGCTACACATTTTTTCCTAGTCAATATTAGACTGACATATTTCCTTTCTTCTACTTGCAACCTGTATCATTAGGTTTTAGGTGTTTTTCTTTGAAATAACATACAGGTAGGTTTTGCTTTTCTTCAATCAGAAAATCTCTACTTTGGTAAAAATTGTGATTTATATTTTTGTTACTTTAGATATATTTAGGTTATTTTGTGCTTTTAATTTGTCGTGTCTTTTTATATGTGTTATCCTTCCATGCATTGTGTCAAATAGTCAAATTTTATTTGTTTTGTACTCCTTCCCCTACCATTACAAAGTGGAATACTTGCTATTAAGAATGGTCCTGGAAGGAAGAATGAAGAATGAAGTTTCTGTACTGCCTGAAATGACTAATTCTAACAATCACGGGGAACTTGTGTTGCTTTCTACACAATGGCGAAATGGGGCCTACGTCTGTAATCTAGGATCTCCTCTGAGAAGCCTCTTAATACATCTATGTCCAATAGAATAGCAACTTTAAAGAGTTTTCAAGTCAGTACCATTGAGGATTAAGATACTTTTGAAATATTCAGTTAACCCAGCAAGTTAAAAAGAATCTAACCAGTGTCTCCTCCATTCTACCGACAGTCTTCTCAAACTCATTAAAAGTATATCGAATAGAGAATATATATAACTCATATCTCTGACCTCTCATTTCATTGTGCTAAAGCTTCTCTTTATATATGTCTTCTAATATATAAATTTTAACTTCAGCTGTGTCTAAATGGATATTTAACTTCTCTGTTGAATTTTAACTTTAAATTCCCAAATTTTTTTTTTCCATTTCTAGAAGTTCAATGTTATTTCCTTTTTTAAAACCTGCCCTGAAATTATTTCACTTGTTTTTTCCTTATATTTCTTGGTCCTTCTCTTTGTTACTCATTTAAAAGATACTAATTTTGTAGCTTTTGATTATTGCTTTATCTCAGAATTTGGCATGCTAAACTTTTTTTTTCCTGCTACCTCTAACTCACAATGGATTGTTCTTAATATTTTTAGGGTAAGTTCATTTTAACTAGGAATATTTTTTCCTGTGGCCTGGATTATGGAAAACTATCTCTAAGCATGTTTGCATTTATTTCTTGCTGGTATTGTAGGGATATCACCAGCCTAGGGACCACTTTCATATTAATTTATCAGTTTGATAATATGGAAAAGCATAGGTTTAACCCAAGTATGGCACATTTTGGGCCTAATATGCCTCTCCTTCACTATTAGATATAATGCACTTTACTTTTGGTTATGAACTAGTCACACCCTAAAACTCCAATTTTCAGTGAATTGTTTCAGTGACACTCTTTTGCCAATTGCCAGAGCAAAGTCCACTCAAACTCTAGTGTATGAGAAGATATGTAAACAAACAATATAAAGTAGTTGATATTACTACAGAAGTATTCATTTTCAAATAGCTATTTCACCATGATCAAAGTGGGAGTTAGTTGTAGTATATTAGGAAGGGAGAAGAGCAAATCCAAAGGCACAGAAGAATGCAAGCCTGGCATTTTCAGAAACAGGGAAGAGTGCTAGGAAGTTGGAAGACAAAAGATGTGACGGATATGGGGAGACTTACAGATCAGACTTACAGATGGACTAATTGACTCCAGTGTCTTATGAAAGCCTCTTATCCGTGAAGAGTTGAAGTTCTGATTAGTTTATATATTTTGTTTTCATGGAACTATGAATAATTACATATATGAATGTTTTTTGATTAAAAAAATCATTTTAAACCTGGATTACATATATAATTAATAGGCTTTTGTAGTAAAAGTTGGCAATTTCTAGATTAATACTAGCTCTTCTTTAAGTTCTTGAGAAGGAGGAGCAGCAGCTAAGCAGGACATTTCTGTTGGTCACTGCCCAAGGAAGGGGTTAAAGTGGAGGATGGGGGCTAAACCAAGTCTTGTCAATATGAAGACAGAGCATAGAACAGGAGGGAATAAAACACTTTTTTTTTTTTTTTTTTTTTTTTTTTTTACTGAGTCTCGCTTTGTCGCCAGGCTGGAGTGCAATGGCACAAGCGAATAAAACACTTTCTAAGGTATATTGCCAGCTATGCTTTTCACAGTATGAGAGAATTGAGAAATTCCTGTGCTTTCAAAGAATAGACAATAAACATGTACACATAATTGAGTTGTAAATTATATAAATCTGATACCTTTTTCCTAAGGAACATCCTGATTTTATACACAATAGACAGAATAAAAATAGAATGAACACTATTCTGTGACAATGTGAACCCATGGTTTCCAAATCTGGCTTTATTCTCAAAATTATCTAGGGAGCATTTTTTAAAATGTAAACGCCTGGAACCTACCATAGAAACTAGAGTTCCTTATCCTTTTCTTTATGCTCTCCATATGATTCTCATGCAACTAGCCCAGCCTGAGTCAGCAGACCAGGAAAAATACAGACAAGATGCTCCGTCTGAATTTTATGCCAACTTTTGTACTCTTTACATGTTTTTAATTAGTTCTTTATCTTTAAATGATGTGTTTAACATATTTTAGAAATAGCTATGCAGTTATTCTTTCAGAGATTAAAAGTGATTACATTAAACATTTTCAAAATTTTTGCCTCATTTTTTATCAACGTAAATATTTTATGTCATAACAAAGATAGAATTCTAAGACAGTAAAGATTATTAATCAATGGTTTGTGACATTAGGTAGCCATCTGAAAAAAAAGTAGATTTATTCCTCATACCTTACTCCAAAATAGATTTCAGCATTATCAACATTGTAAAACTGAAAAACTAAGTAAAACATACTAAATATTTTTAAATCTCTGAATTGGAAGAAAGATTTTTAAGTATAACACAAAATCTAGAAGCCATAAAAGATAATAACTGATACATTTGAAAATAAAACTGAATACCCTACATGGTTAAAAAAAAAGTCATTTTTAAAATCTTAAAAGATAAATCACAAATTGGAAAATGATATTTGCAACTCATCACAGAAAAAGGGTATCTATATTTATAACTAGCTATTTAGAGATAGATAGATATAGAGACAGATATATAAACAGGCTTAATATAAAAAGTTATTAACATCAATAAGATAAAGACAAAAAAATTGATTAAAAAGATGGCCAAAATGTAAAAATAGTTCTCAAGGAAAAAGAAATAAAAGTCTTTTAAAAGTATGACAAGATGCTAAGCTTCATTGTATATACACATAAAATATATACACATAATCATATGAATGCAAATAAACAGATATAAACTTTAACCTCTCAAAATTGAAAGATCAGAGTTTGATAACATAGTATTTATAAGAGTATAGGGAACCTGAATCCTTCACACATTCTTTGTGAGAGTATAAAATGGTACAGCCTCCATGGAGGAAAATTTAGCAATATCTACCAGAACTTTTTTTTTTCTCTCTCTCTCTCTCTCTTTGAGACAGAGTTTTGCTCTTGTTGCCCAGGCTGGAGTGCAATGGCAACCTTGGCTTACCGCAACCTCCGCCTTCCGGGTTCAAGCGATTCTCCTTCCACAGTCTTCCAAGTAGCTGGGATTACAGGCATGTGCCACCACTTCCAGCTAATTTTGTATTTTTAGTAGAGACAGGATTTCTCCATGTTGGTCAGGCTGGTCTCGAACTCCTGACCTCAGGTAATCTGCCCGCCTCGGCCTCCCAAAATGCTGGGATTACAGGCGTGAACCACTGGCCTGGCCAGAACTTTTAAAATATATATGAAGACTCAGATTCCACATCCAAGAAAATGCTACAGCTATAGTCACAAACGTGCAGGATTACATATGTACTAGAATATTCACTACATCATTAACAAAAATTAGAAGCAACTGAAATACTCAAGAAGGGATTTGATAATACAATGCTGCCTTTAAAAAGAACATGGCAGTCTTGAGATAGAGAAAAATGTACCTATATATAAGAGTTTTTATTGTCATCTTTTGTATATTTTGAATTTTGTAGTGTGTGGCTATATGACTTACTCTAAAACTTTCAGATGCAAAGTTATGGCATTTCTATGAAACATATGCAGTAGGATGGTAAATGAAAAGCAATACTATAAAAATTATAATAATGTTATAGTGATCAGATTATGAAGTTTTACTTTGAAAATGTTTAATGCTTTATGTACTTACAATAAGAAAATAAAGTGAGAAATTATAAACTTTAAAAAAATATATGTTCCTGCTCATTATAGACAGGTTGTAAAATAACAGTAGAGAAAGAAAAAGAAAAAAATAAATATGACAATTTTCCCTCCTATAATATATAATCATTAGCATGGCTTGATGTTTTTCTATTTCTGTATGTGCTTGCCTGCTTGTGATTGTGTGTATAGTATGTTAAAATCAATATACATAGACATGTACATATATATTGTTGAAGGCAATGTGGCAGTATGCTCTTTATACTGGTTTTTAAAGTTAGTTTGAAGGATTTAAATGACAGAACCATAAATTAAAATGAAATACAAAAATTAAAATGAAGGCTCTGAATAATATGTGTTTACTCTTTATTTGGGGGAATTAATTAGCCTAATATTAGTAGATATGTACTCCAACTATAAACCTTAAAGAATACTTCTTTAACCAATAATACATTCACAGTTCCTTAAAAGCAATAGCAGAATCTTGAACAATAGGCTCTTAAGAAATAGTAAGTTAAATATTAATAATATATTACTACCACTAAGAATGCACACTTTAAATAATCTAGTTCTTGTCCTAAACCACCTACTAGTAGTAATCGTGTGAAATAAGTACTATAAGGAATTAACAGGCACTTCACATTGCAACCATCAGCAGGGTAATAAAGTTAGAAGTACTGAATTAAACTTTTCTCATTGTATAATTACATTTTAGGGAGAGGATCAAAACTGTTTTAGTGCTTTGCGATACTACAGAGAAGAAATCAATTACACTACAAATTATTGGATTTTAATAATATTATTTGTGTCTATCAAAAAATGTAAACCAAAAAGTAGGAAATAATATAGAGAGTACATTATAATTCCATTATAACTTCCGGGAAGGCATTGTTTCAGCATATGGATTCTATTGTCACATTGAATTAAAGATTAATGTGTTTCCCTTAATATTAAGTTTTATTAACTTGATAAAGAAAAAAAGCGGTTTTTTATCTTGAAAAGCTGACAACCAATGTTGTTACAAAATGTGATGTTAAAGACTTTATGTAAAATTTATAGACAAAAGTCTTGACTTGTAAAGCTTTTTAAAAGTCCCCAATGTTGTTATTCTTAATTCCAGACTTTCCATTTTTACATATGCCATTTCCCCCTTATCTTTCAAGCTCTTTAGACATTCAAACTCCGACTTTAAAATTCGCACCTTCCAATCAGTCCTCCCTGTTACAGTTCTTCCATCCTAACTCCATTTGCAGGTGTCAGTTTCTGCCTTTCTGAACTGGAAAACACTCAAGATTAGGAATAATATCACGCCTTGTCATGTTTTTACATCTTTTTTTATAATACCTACTTCATTGATCTGCACGTAGTAGGCACTTAATGATTGTACTTAGTGATAGGTTCAAGGATCCTACAAACACTTGAGTTAGTAACAGGCATGTGAATTGCCACATGGTAGACTTTAATATCACCTTCCTCTTTGTAGGGAGATGGAAGTAGGTGTTAAAGAAACCCAGCTAAGTGTTCAATCTACTTTATCATAATTCCCCTTAACCACTGTGTTCCAGGTCCAAAATTACTTGATTCTCTCCAAGATCTTATTTAGAAAAGCTGTAAAGTTCAATCCTATTTTATCAAGCCATATTGTCCTCTTTCATCGTGACTTTTTTTCTCTGACACAGAAAGAGAACAGGGTACTTCAGGGTAAGCTATTTACATTAACAAGTTAACCCCTAAACCTCAGTGATCTGGCGCAACAAATGTTTATTTCTCACTCGTGCTATGTCCACATGGGTTGGGGAAGGGGCTAGCTCTGATTATGTGTGTAGACAAAGGGAATCTCCACCTTGTCAACACTGCGCAGGGAAAGAGGGAGCTGGAGAATCTCACATTATGCCCAGAAACGGACAGGTTTCCTGCACTCCCAGCTAAGGGCCAAAAGTCGCTCATGGCCCTACCTAATGCAAAAGAACTGGGAAATGAGCAGCACATGCATACTCAGTGAGCAGAAACCATTTCCCCCATAAGAATAAATACCTTGTTCATCCTAATTCTGCCTGGCAGTGTCACTGTGGAATCTTGGCCATCATGTGTGCCACTTATGTTTACAATCATTCCCAGATGAGTCATAAGTTTTAAAGATGCCAAATGACTAGTTTGTATTATACAATCCTCAGTTCTCAATTAGACAAACTTTTACCAAGACACACCTGTTTTAATGTTTTCTTTTGTATAGTTCATGTCTTACCTAGACAATAAACTTGCCTCATTCATTTTTCCTTTTCCTTTCAGAAACATTATGTCTTTTTTTGCTCTAATAGCCTGTGCCTTCCAGATCCTTTGAGAAGCATCACAATCATAACCAACTCAGAGAAAAAACAAAAAACAAAACAAAAAAACCCTTCTTGCCCTTTGCTTTTCCTCTTCCTATCAGGATGTTGTTTTTAACTGGGTTCTGACTTACCTTCTTTGGTCTCTTTCCTTTTCTTATTCTGTAATAGGATATGACACTGCATGGACTCTTCTTTCCCTTTGCTAATCATCTCCCTCCATCCCTTTAATGCATCAGTCCCTAACTGTGGCTACACACTAGAATCACCTGGCCACCTTTTTCTTCTTTTTAAGATGGGTCTTACTCCATCACCCAGCCTGGAGTGCAGTGGCACGATCTCAGCTCACTGCAACCTCCGCCTCCTGGATTCAAGGAATTCTTCTGTCTCAGCCTCCTGAGTAGTTGGGACTACAGGCAACTGCCACCATGCCTGGCTAATTTTTGTATTTTTAGTAGAGACAGGGTTTCACCTTGTTGGTCAGGCTAGCCTCGAACTCCTGACCTCAGGTTATCTATTCGCCTTGGCCTCTCAAAGTGCTGGGATTACAGGCATGAGCCACTGTGCTCCACCTGGCCAGCTTTTAAAAAAGACTCATGCTTCAGGTTCTGGGGCACAAAAAAGGGAGCCTAGGTGTCTGCCCTAGAATGTGAGAAGAATTTTAGAAAAGGCTGTGCCAAAGAAGTGCCACTGGAGACAAATCTTTAAGATGAGTAGGAGGTGACCAGGTAAAGAAGGGGACTATCTCAGGTAGTGGTAATATCACATGAGGCCCCCCAGAGCAGGGCTGTGACAGTCAGGTCTGTGCGTTGAAAAATGATCGCATTGGAGCCTACACAAGACACAGAATGTAGAGAAAAGACAGTAGGTCTGCACAGCAGAGAAGGAACTGATAGGATAGCCTTGGCAAGAGGTGGGCACAACCTCCCTCTATCACATTTATTCAACAATAATTGCTTATTTGTGTGTCCATATATGCATTAATAATCTCAGCTTGAGATGTATTCAGCTTTAAGTAGCAAAATCACCTGAATTACCATAGCTTAAACAAATAAGGGTTTATTTTTATCATACACGCAAACATGCAATTTTAATGCTTGGATTTCACCTAAACCAATTAGCATCTCTGGGGTTTCCCACAGCAGTCATCTGCTCACCGATGTACTCCCAATTTGTTTTGTTTTCTTCTCTCTCTGATTCCCCCGCTCCTTCATAGCACTTTTGAGATCACTCCCAAATACAGTTGGCCCTTGAACAACACAAGTTTGAACTTCACAGGTTTATGTATATGTGGATTTTCATCCGCCTCTGCCTCTCTTGAGACAATACAACCGACTCCTCCTCCTCCTTAGCCTACTCAATTGGAAAATCATGTAGATGAAGGCCTTTATGATGATCCACTTCCACTTAATAGTACATTTTTCTTCCTTATGGCTTTCTTAATACTTTCTTTTACCTAACTTAGTTGATTGTAAGAATGCAGTATATAATATATATATAAAATATGTATTAATCAATGGTTTACATTATGGGTAAGGCTTCCAGTAAACAGTTAGCTATTAGTATTTAAGTTTTCAGGGAGTCAAAAGTCATATACAAATTTTTGACTGCACAGCCGGCTGTTGTCCCCAACCATCATGTTGTTCAAGGGTCAACTATAAATTATTTGGACCTAAATCTTTATTATCTGCTTTGAAAACTAGGAATAATAATAGTGCCTATCACATATGATTGCTGGAAGGATTAAGTGAGGTGATATGTGTGAAGCATGTGTTACCTGTACCTTCTCTTCCCTCCTCCTAGCAAGCTCTAGTCCACACTCCAGCAGGGCTGGCTTCTACTTTTCACCTCAGCTTAAACATCCCCTCCTCAAAGAAGCTTTTCTGTGACCTGAAGTCCACTCTTGTTTTCTCTCACACTGTTGTTTTTCCTTCTTAATACTCAATACTTGTAATCACGTTTGCTTGTTTTTTTAAATGTCTCCTCCCATTGGAATGAAAGCTTGAATAACAGATAACAGGCACACTGACTTGTTCACTACAATTTACTGGTGTTCACTAGTTTACTGTTGTCTGACACATCATAGGGGCCCAATGCAGAATTGTTGAGTAAATGCCATCTAGATATATGGCTTTACTACACTATACATCCTATAACTTTTCTAACACTCCAGGTAAAGAACAATTTAGGAAAAATTAGAAGTTAGAAACCTATTGTGGCAGGCAGAATAATGGCACACACAAAAAAATGTTCATGCCCTAATCCCTGGAAGCTGGGAATATGTTACTTTACACAGCAAAAAAATAAATAAATAAATAAAGTCATTGCACATGTAACAGATCTTAAAGTAGGGAAATTATCCTGGGTTACCCCAGTGGGCCAGATCTAATCAAGTGAGCCCTTAAAAGTCAAGAATGTTCTCTAGCTCATTACAAAAGAGGCCACGAAAAGAAGATGGAGAAGAGGAGCCAGAGAGATTCCAAGTATGAAAGGACTCGATCCTACTTGCTATCAATGGGGCCACATAGAAAGCAGGCAAACTCTGCCAGCCCTGGATGTAGCCAGCAAGGAAACAGGAACCTCAGTCCTACAACTACCAGGAACTACATTAGGTCAACCACTTCAATGAGCTTGGAAATGAACTCATTCCCAGAGCTTTCAGAAAGGGAAGCCTTGCTGTCACCTTGAATTCTGCCATGTGAAACTCTAAGCAGAAAATGCAGGCCATGCTCTGAGCTTGCTGAGCTGTGAGATAAAAAATAGGTATTGTTCTTACCTGCTAGGTTTGTGAAAATTCATTATGGAAGTAATGGAAAACTGCACCATCTAAACCTAAAACTCTCTCTTGGTGAGTTATGTCTAAAAGAGAAAGAACTGAAAGTCCATTATTCCAGAGTAATAACAGATCCAAGGGAACCTCTGCAGTAAGTAAAGCTACAGCGCTCAATAAGATTCTTTAACTCCAGAAGACAATGTGTTTCTGGAAACCAAGAATGAATACTATTTCCTGTGCCTATGCGTTTTCTCATAGACACTGTCAGGGTAGAAAGAGGTGGTCATCCTGAGGTGATGTACAAGATGCAAATCTATCAAGACACTCAGCAACTTTTCATGTTCTTCCTGCCTGGTTAGTGACTGCTAATTAGGAAGAGAACCACACTAATTAATGCCACAGTAAATATCAGATGTTGAAAAAAATGAGAGGTATCTTAACACTCCATTTCTCAGAATCAAACTATCCCCAAACATGAAGTACTCATGCGAGTGTGTACAAATGCAGAGGCGCTATGTATCAACAATTCTAAAGTGGTCTTTTTCAGATTTTGATATACTTTCAGTCAGGATGTGTCTTAAAAACAGTGTATGCTCTTCAGATGATGACTTTTTCTCCCCAAAAAGCTATTTTTAAAGGAAGATTAATTTCATAGAGTGAAGAAATATGGTATTTAGCACTTAAGTGATAACACGATATCTAAGTCTGCTTCAGCTGCTGTAACAAAATGCCACAGACTGGATGGCTTAAACAACAGAAATTTATTTTCTCACAGTCCCAGCAGCTGAAGTCCAAATCAAGGTGTTTGCAGGTTTTTGTTTCTCCTTAGGCTATTCTTCATGGCTTGTAGATAGCTGTCTTCTTGAGTTCTCACACAGTCTTTCCTCTGTGTATGAGTATCCCTGATGTCTCTCTCCTCTTGTAAGAACACTAGTGATATTGGATTAAGGCCCCACCCCTATTACCTCATTTAACTTTAATGACCTCCTTTAAGGCCCTATTGCCAAACACAGTCACATTGGGGGTCAGGGCTTTAAAATATGAATGAGAGGGCATAATTAGGTCCATAACATATAGAGAACTGAAACTAGTGATTTGAGTAAGGAAAAGCAGAGCTAAAATGGAAATTGGATTTTGCCTTTCCACAGCCGACCTTCCCCTGTGGTCTCCTGGAATGTTGGATGGCTTTCCGGACAGACAGGGTCCAGTGGGCGCATTTCGTCAAAGCTCAGTCACAGAGAATTGGTAAGTGAGGCTATTGAGACTGCACAGAGGGAAACTGATGTGGGAGGCAGCATGAGGAGCTAGATCAGAGTGAAGAGTTTTTCCGGGAGCAGAGGTTTTATCTTGCAAAACAATTTTCAGCCAGATTGCTAAGCCAGGTTAACCCCATTCCCCTCTTGGCAGAAGTTTGAAAGTGTTAGAAATTTGTTCTGAATATAGTATGTCTTGATGTCAGCAAAACACTCAGAACAGCTTCACGGTGGGAACTTTGTGGTGGATGGAAACACTCGAACTCAGTGTCAAGCTTCAGCTACATCTCAAGTTGAGTGCTGCAGAGTCCTTTCCTTGGTTCTTTTTTGAAACTTGGTGTCAATGATTTAGATAAAAATGTAAAACATACCTATAAAATTTTCACTATCAAAACATTGAGAGGATTGAGTATTATGCTGTATCAAAGATTCAAGATCCAAACAGATCTTGTTAAGATGGAATGTTCAGACAAAGCCAATACAATGAAATTTAACCATAGTAAGAAGTCCTGCACTGGAGGAAGACAACCATGGAACAACAAGGTTGAGCAAACCCCACTCAACAGCAGGAGGAAAGATCTATTTAAATTGGGAATAATGGAAAGAGAAGCATGCCAAAAGCAGAACCCTAAACTCAACCCATTTGACATAAAAATGGTGCAAGGCAAGAACTTACTGGAGCTAGAATCAAAATTCTTTGCATGATAATTTACTTGTCTATCCCCCACCCACTGTTCTTCAGCTTTTACTAAAAAGGAATATCAATAATTCCATTTGTTTCTATTTATAGCCAGCAAATACCAAAATTAAAGAGAGGGTCAGCCAGTTCATCATCACCACATATTCCAGAGTGAAATATTCTGAATTCTCACACACTTGGACTTGGAAGGAATTGTGGATACTTGGGTCCTTTCCTCTCCTTGAAATGCCCTCCTCCCACCTTCTTTGAAGACATACCCTTATTTTTTTTTTTTTTTTTTTTTTCCTCCCCCGAGATGGAGTCTCACTCTGTCCTCCAGGCTGGAGTGCAATGGTACAATCTCCACTCACTGCAACCTCCGCCTTCCGGGTTCAAGCGATTCCCCTGCCTCAGCCTCCCGAGTAGCTAGGATTACAGGTGTCCACTACCATGTCCGGCTAATTTTTGTATTTTTAGTAAAGACAGGGTTTTACCACGTTGGCCAGGCTGGTTTCAAACTCCTGACATCAGATGATCTGCCCACCTCGGCCTCCCAAAGTGCTGGAATTACAGGAATGAGCCACTTCGCCCGGTCAACATACCCTTATTTCAAGGTGCAATACAAATGCTGCCTGTGGATACAGTTTCATGGATACACTTTTCTTATAATCCCAAATTGATGCCCCTTCTCTTTTGAATTTGTAAACGTTTATAGCAAATACATTTGCTTCCTTATGACACTCAACATGATATTTCTACATAGGGGAGGGTGTCTTTGTCATGAGGATCTCTAAGCATGAGGCCCAGTTTTCCCCTTGTTGCTTACACAGGAAATGACCAACCAGCTTCTCTGCCCACCCTAGCAGTCACATTCCCCTCTTACTCTCTAAGCTTCTTACCATGGAGGTGGCAAACCATATCTCACCCATCAAAGCCTACAAACCTTTGTTTTCTCTTATGTGAAGCTTTTTTCTGTCCATCCCAAGCAGAGATCATCATTCCTTTGTATCATGCCTTCACCTAACACATGCTTCTATTAGACAGGTTTATAATACTGAAATAGCCATGTTCCCTCAATTATAAAACTATGTTTATAAAACACCAATGATTTACACATAGGATATAACATCAAATGCTGTATTAACACTGCATGTCAGTTATGAAATACATAATAACCCTAAAAGTGATCTAATACTTTAAAATATGCATCCTATGGTTGAAGAATATAATAATTGTTGACTCATATACCTTATCCAATAGATTGGCAGGTCTTCAGCAGGCAGCAGGAATCACATCACATTTATCTTATTATCAGTGTTTGCCCAGTGGCTAGTATGTAGCATTGGCTTAAGACATATTTGTTGAGTGAAAGAATGAACTAAGTAAGTTTTTAGCTGACAGTAAATTAAATTTGGTTCAACATTCTGGTCTGGTCTCTAAGAAAATTCACATAATATAGGACTGCATCATAGTAAGA
Organism: Mandrillus leucophaeus; assembly: GCF_000951045.1. NCBI lineage: Eukaryota > Metazoa > Chordata > Mammalia > Primates > Cercopithecidae > Mandrillus > Mandrillus leucophaeus. The sequence continues at coordinate 133,540 of NW_012102699.1, forward strand.
TGTTCAGAGGATAGAAAGCAATAATCATAAAAATATTCAATCACATTAGGAATATGGTATTCAATATTTTCACTGTGTTAAATATTTTAAAGGGAACATTGACTGTCCAAGATGATCAGGATGATGAAAACCTTTTCATATAAAGCAAGCCTGAAAGAACTGGGTATATATAGCCTGCAAAAGACAAGCAAGTATAAAACATGATAGCTGTCTTCACTCCTTCGAAAGACTCTACATAAGTGTAAAAAGGCCTGATGTGTGGAGCTCCAGAGAAGCAAAGACCAGTGTGATAATTCCAGGAGTAGACCTGATTCTCCATACAAAATACCTTTATCAAGTGCTACTCTAAAGCAATGGAACAGATTGTCTTATGATATCCTGTATGTCTTACACCCAATCTCAGGACGCCAAAGTAGAACCTTAAAGGCTAAGAGTTATTCAGCATTTATACCATCTGGTATAAATACCATCTTCAGAATGGTAGACCAGATGTCTCATGAGGCTTCCTGTAATTTCAAAATTTTATGATTTTTATCAATATTAATTTCTTTTCTAGAGAGGACCACCATAAGAATGGGCACAACTGAAAAATGGCAGGTGATCTAGGGGATGACCTGGAAGTTTCCAGCCTCAGATCTGTTACAGATTATCAATGAACATGCATCTATCCATCCATTCATTTATGTATCCAACCAACCAATAATCATTGAATGTCTACTAAGTGCCAGGCACTGTCGAAAGCCCTAGATACAGCAGTGAACAAAACAGACACAGTTACTACATTCATGAACTTAATGTCTAGTGTAGACAATAATAAGAACACATAGAAATAACGACCCCTGGTAAGTGCTATGAAGAAAGGCATGAGATAAGCCAAGAGTCAGTAGAGCTAGTTGGAGGGTTCAGAGAAGGCTGCTTTCACTTGAGATAAAGACTAGGGCAAGTCCTTTAACTCTCCATTCATTCACAAAGATTGCTGTTAAATGGGGCAGAATATTCTTGCCTCACCATGACTTTGAGGAATTTAGTTACTATCTGGGGCACTCATTGTCTTTATAGCCTTGAAGAAGGTCATTTGACCTCTGTAAACCTCAGTTTCCTCATCCACAAAGTGGGAAGCATAACAGCACCTAGGTCACGATGCTGTCAGATCATGCATGCAAAGCCAGTGTCTGCCACGGAGTCAATCTTCAATAGGCGGCAACTACTGTTGTTAAAATACATAGGAAACACTGTGAGTGTTTAGATGGAAAAATGCCATACACGTTTTAGATGTGGTTATTTCTACTCTTCTAAAATCCCCAGGCTGTTGGGTGAGAAGGAGGAATTAGACAGCCAGAAGGCATGGTGATAATTTATCTCAACCACATTTGAGGGATCAGCAGTCTCTCTACGCACCACACTTTCCTCCTCAGAGTCAGTTGTCCACTATAGGATGAAAAATATCCTCCTTTCTTTCATGTTCAACTTTCTTCTGCTTAAAACATCAGAGAAGGTTAGAAAGAACACTCCTGGAGAAACGAGACCACCTCTGCCTCAGCTGGTGCAGCCACCAAATGAAAATTCACGACAGCGGCTCCCTGGCATTCTAGGAGAAGACCAGCCCAGTATGAATAAATAATTCACATTTCAAGCAGGATTACGGATATAAATGAAAGACGAAAAGCACATCAGGGTACCAATTCGTCACACATCTCCACACAAAAGCACAACCTTGTTTCTCTCCTCATCCCCGGCTTACCCAAATTCCCACCGCTCTTTGCGGCCAAGCATGCACAACATTGAAAAAGAAAAAAGTAGGGCAGAGAGATACTCAGACATCCAGACAGACAGGTGACAGCAGTGGGTCTGCGAGTGAGACCCATTGCCTCCTTTCCTGCCAGACTCCGTGGGTACACTTGAACTTTTGTGGTCAGATGGTATCCACCAGAGCTTGACTGGCACCGCAGCCAGTGGTATCACAGGGCGCCCTGCCTCCGTCTCCCGGGAACCTGCCCCTGCACAGGCTGTGGGGTTATCTCCCTCTTGTCTTGATAGCTAATACAGTTCCTACGGCGGCTGTATCCCATTAGGTCACAGCAATGAAAACGAATGCCATTTTCTTGATGGCTTATGCAGAATTGTTGTAATTTGAAGCAAGCCTTTCTGATCCTGCTTCTTCTTTCTGTCTCCATCCCTCACCCCTGGAACCCCACCCCCTCACTTGCCTTACTGCTCCCCTTCCCCAGCTGCTATCCCCCACCTCCCGGTTTCTGTCTGTCCTTCTCTCTTTTCATACTGAATATATTGGGGCCCTGGCAGGCTGCCATTCTAACTGCACATTAGAAATGGTAGAGTTTTCCTCTATCTGATTCTATAAAATGAGTTCACCAGAAGGTGCAGACCCAGCACATTCGTGGTTTTTCCTATAAATTACTTTAACACTGTGTCCAATCATATATATAATTTCAGATTTTCAATTTCAACTCACTGCTGTGTCAGCACAGACTCCACTGATATGTCTAACGTATTTAGCTTAAAATGAAACGGATGGCATTTCATTACCAGGAAGATAATATTTTTGAATATGTTTCCTGCATGGCGGGATCCATCATTATTCTGCCATTTTATGTTCAGTGTGTGTAATAGCTTTTTAATGCTTTGACGTATTTTATTTATATGTGTAATATTTTTCTAATATCACAGGACCGTTTAACTCATTGGACACATTAGAAAATCTTAATTGAATGCTTTTAAATATTAGCAAAAGGGGGAAAGGCTGAACAAACTGCCAATATTTTTATCTAAGATTTCATAAAGAGCAACAAAAAAGGCACAAAAATTGTTCAACCCTTGTTCTTTTTTCTATTCTCCCCAACCTTCTCCCTGCCCCTCCCACTCAGTAGTCTCCCATAAATATACACACTTTGAAGAGGAAATAAAAAGATAAAGAAAAATCCCCTAGTCCCTTGAGACTTACAAGCTGTCAGGGTGAAAGCAAGGAACACAAGAAATAGTGAGCAAGTACCAGTGTGAATGACAGGAACCCTCTCATTGGCTGAAGCTTCTGACAGCACTGAAATCTTTCATACCAGGTTCTCGGCTCTTTGACCAAAGTCATGGAGGGTTTGAAAGGAGACTGTTCTCAAAAGACGCCTTTGCAAAGGAAATGCAAAGGAAAGTGTTTCACCTTAAAAACTTGCAGGTAGCCGACTTTGCTATAGGCATTTCAAGCTAACAGGTAAGAACTAGAGTGAGCACTTCTCCATTCTCGTTCTTTCCCTCTTCTTTCAAAGCACCACCTTACTCCATATGAAAAATGTGGGAGTCGATGTGGGAAAAGTGGTTTGCTTTTCTTGCTCTAAGTCAAAACAGTTTAGTGGGCTACTGGCCACTGCACATTGCTGGAAGCTCCTAGTTTAGGGTCACTCACAAGGGAAGGATGTGAGAATTAACATTGTCTTTTCAGGGAAACACTGCCTTTACTGTATTCAAAGTATAACCCCCTGTTTCTCTGACTCCTGCTGTTCTAGGGAAGAGCAGCCAGAAATGGATTCTAATTCTGGGCCACCTCTTATCACCTATGGGACCCCGAGCAAGTTATTTGAAGTCTGCTGAGCACAAGGGGATTTATCTGTAAAACTGAGATAATAATTCTCATTTTGGAGGTTGCTGCAATAAGATATAGTTCATGTAGGCACCTGGCCCAATTCAGAGCTTACACAGTAAACACAATATTTTTGCTATAATTAAAAAATTGTTTTGGTGTTAAAAGTCAGCCAATCTTCCCCCACTCCTTCAAATTATGTAATCTAAAACCAAACTCCAATCTGCATGCTGATAAAATAAACTCCCTCCTATAAATAAAAGTTATAAGGGCACAAACAATTATAGTATTTTTGTTACTCAAAGCTCATTTTGGAGTGAAACTTTCCAACTTTATATTCAGGATACTTTAATGAGTTTTGCTGCTTGCTAGCCTGGAGTGTAGACATACCTATATTTATGTTTATTTACCTTTTTGTTCTTAAAGGAATAGAAAATCATGGCATCAGATCCTGAATAGAACATGTCCCTAACAATTCCTCATATCAAATTTACTTACTTGAAACTTTTTGTGACTTTTTCTAGTTCTCAAAGAGTTGGAAAACAAGGCTCTAAGACAGAGGTGAAAAAACTTTTCTCTGAAGGGCCAGATAGTAAATATTTCTGCCTTTGCTAGCTCAGTTCTTCTACTGTTACTCCAAACAGCTGTGGAAAAATAAATGAACAAGCTGTGTTCTAATAAAACTTTATTCCCAAAAACAGGCAGCTGGCTTAGTTTGCAGACTAACACCTGCTTTAGGACATTAATATATCTTAATTTTTGTATTTCTCAAGAACCAAGAGTCCCAGAGAATATAATCACAGAATCAGGTGCAGAGAAAAGGAAATTCAACAACATAACCCTTTAGGTCGAGCACAGGAATTTTAAGAATCATATTACAGGATACTGTATCTCATATTATTCTTATATCTTTTGGATGTTCACAATTTTATGGAAATTTGCCAAAACGAAGTTTCAGTTTTTCACCCCAAAACTGTTATATATACATCAAAGTTAACCTGATTTAATGACTAGATGGACAATTTTGATCAAGATAAAGGCAGCATAAATAATTTATACATTCAACAAACTCCACTGAACAACCACTATGCACTAGGCACAACAAAAGGCAGAGTACAAAAAAGACAAAATCCACATCACCACACATTTAGGTTTTAGACGTAAGAGACAGACAATATATAATTAAACAAGTAAAGAACAAAATAAGTGGATTTACCCACAAGTGCTAATGACAATCCAAAAGGCTGCTGTGACAGAAAGGAATGGGGTTGAAGGGAGAGGGGAGTCCTGGGAGAGTAGACTCTTTAAGAAGAGAGGATAATGTGATATTTGAAAGGAAAATAGTGGGCCAGACATTGTAACTCACATCTGTAATCCCAGCACTTTGGGAGGCCAAAGCGGGTAGATCACCTGAGGTCAGGAGCTCGAGACCAGCCTGACCACCATGGAGAAACCCTGTCTCTACTAAAAATACAAAAAATTAGCCAGGCATGGTGGTGCATGCCTGTAATCCCAGCTACTCAGGAGGCTGAGGTAGGAGAATCATTTGAACCCAGGAGGCGGAGGTTGCAGTGAGCTGAGATCATGTCATTGCACTCCAGCTTGGGCAACAAGAGCAAAACTGTCTCAAAAACAAAACAAAAACAGAAGTTACCATGCTCAGCACTTTGAAAAGACAGAAATAACAATGCAAAAGCCAAAGAAAAAAGAGTTTGAAGAGCAGAAGGAAAAGAAAGGAAGCCAGTGTGGTTGAAATATAGGAAATCACAGGCACACAGATTGATTTGCAAAATTACAAAGACTAGATTTTGTCCTCATCAGGAGAAAAGTGTTTGCACTGGCTAATTCCCAGTTATGCTATTTGTTGACAACATTGAAGAAACTATCTTGAAATGAAGTCATGAGCCAACTACAGAAGAAAAATCAGAAATTCCTTATTACTCTGTTATAGGCCTCCTTCTGAACCAAATTTCTAAATTCCTGCTGTCTAAATTTCTGCTCTCCTAAGTGGAGGTGGAAACATTTAGATAGGTATGTGCAGATCAGCATTGCCTTATTTGGAGTTGCTCTTTCAGGAAACAAGGCAGAAGCTATTTAATAATATTCCTCTTCAAAGTTATATGGCACTTTTCATCTAAGAATATCAGAGCACTCTGCCGCAATTAAATTATTAATCCTCCTGACAACTCCATCAAGAAAGTATCTGCTTTATTATCAGTGAGAACACTTGGCATTTACATGCTCGCCTTGAGAATGCTATTCAGTCACATGCAGTTAATTAACATGTACAACACATTCAGGAGGCAGGTCAGCATTCTGGTCCCCAGTTACAGATAAAGAAACTGAGGTCCCAAAATGACAAGGTGTTTCCAGACAACTTACCCAAGTGAGATCGGTAACAAAAAGTACATGCTGCCTTAATCTTGGTTAAGAGTCACTTATTTATACATTGAGCTCTCAAACATTTAAATACCTGTAACTGTATAGCTGATTATAAAATCATCAACTAAATTGGCATCAACCTGAGGGCAGGAACCTAGCCTTCTTTAATAGTCCTGACAACAATGTCTTTATAGCAATATAAATTTTGCATATGCCACACACAATTCTCACTTGACTTTTATTATGACCTTAAGATGTTGATGTCATTGATTTTGCAAGTGAAGAAATTGATTCTCAAAGAGAATACAAGATTTGCCATCATTATATGGTAATGATGTAAATTAAAAAGGCAGTCTTGAATTCAGGAATTTTGTTTTTAAGCATAGCACTATTTCTTCTGTACCAGTGTTTCTCCTCTAACCTCTCAGATTTTTATTATAAAATGGTTTGCCCTTGACCTCCGTCCAAGGCATTTCGTTTTCTGACCCCCAAGGTGGTGCTGATCATATTTTTATGTCACCTATAAAGTTATTCCATGGTATGGACTGTGACAAAAGGGTTATAATAAAAGTTTCCTTCAGTTGATAACAAAATCTACTATAAACAAAAGAAAGAAAAGCTGCACTATGGTTGCTTTTAACTCAACATGTTGTATTTTGGTATATTCAGTCAAAAAAATTGAAACCATTCTAGGACTTTCAAACAGAGAGAATTTAATTCAGGGAATTGACAAAATATGCTGAAAGGCTGCAAGAGCAGAGAGGAGAGGGGGCTAAATTTGAAAATAACAACAACAATAATAAGAGTGGTAAAACCCAGATGCTGATAATGGTCCTTAGTTGAATGAAACCCATGAACTGAATTGGCGCTACACAGTTGGAGACACCAACTGCAGTCAATTTTAGATTTACAGAAGAGGCATCTCCTCAGCTAAGGATGGGAGCACTACGACAGTGCTGTTCTGCCTGGAATTGGGAATTACATCCCAGCAATCACCACACTGAGTGAGCCCAAAACCACAAGCTTCTTTCTTCTCCCCATCCATTGATCCCTTACCAGTGCCTCCTAATGGTAGATGCCAAAAGAAAGCCAGCTGGAAAGGGAGGTGGGAAACTCAGACTCAGACTCTTCCCTAGCAGGGCATAGGATGGAGAAGTGAGTGTAAGTCTGGGAGACGTTGGGGAAATCAATGGCATGTTGTACATTCTAAAGGCTCAGACAAATGAAGCAGGGAGTGCCAGAGCTCTCCACAACCCCAAGCAGTGCCCTGAACTTCAATGACAGGCAGGGAAGGCATTACGAAGGCTATTCCCACAACCACCCTGAAAAGGCTGAAAATAAAACATGCCCACCAGGAAAATAATATGTGCTGAACAAAAAGGTTGGTGTTCTTTGTACCTTAAAATCCATAGGGGAAGATAAGGAGCCCATCTAGGCAAGAAGATAGTTGTCATTAATACAAAAATACGTCATGTGAGTTCTTAAGAAGAATATGGATCTCTGCTATACAGAAGCCAATAGTGACAGTGGGAAGAAAAAAAAAAAAAAAAAACAAGACACATATGATGCTGGCAAAAGAGTTTTGAGTAAGGTGGGAGAAGCATAGGTGAGCTGCAAGAAGAGCCAGAGTTAGAAACCAGGATGTCCTTTCAGAGTGGAACAAATGAAGAAAAGATTTCAGGAGGTACCTATGGCCAAGGACAGAGAAGGGAAGAGAGAGACACCCAAAATGGATTCACAGAGCTGGACAGGTTGAACAGCTGGCCAGAAGAGCTTACAAGAAAGCATCAAGCTTAAGGCCAGCAAATGTCCAGCAACATCTGAAGGACAAAGCTCAGGGCAATAACAACCAATTGCAATATGCTGCCTCAGTTTCCCAGAGATGATTAGCCCCCAACAGAATGAAGACACCAGCTTCCAAGACTCTGAAGCAAGCACGACGCTCATTTATGGCCACTGCACCACCACCCTCTACCACTCAATCCCCCGACCCACTGACACCATACATTAGAGAAGTGCCCTTCCAATGTCTAGCTCCCCTCATTTAGTATATACATAGATGGTCATTGGGACACTCACTTTTCTAAGTATCTTTTGTAGTATAGGTTTCTCAGAATTCTACATTGATTTTCTAAAACCAAGAAGTGACAGTTGCTAGGAGGTATCTGGTTTCTTCCATTTAACAGCTTATTTAGTTAAACATCAAGTTCTTTCTTCTACCAACCTTTATTTCCTAAGGTCTTGGACACATACAAAAATTACAGAGCTGGAGCTCAAGGTCCCTTTCACTGAATTCTAGCCATAAACCCCACTATGTGACTACAGAAGTCAATCTAGAAATGTCCCATAAGGTAAGTGGAAATACAGTTCAAGAAACCCACAATTAGTTTTGGGGAGAAACTTTTTTCTTTGCTCAGGATGAGTTTACCCCTCCTCACTTGGAGTGCACAATTAATGCAAGCCGATAGGTAGTCCTATTGCTGGGTGCGTATGTAGAGATGGTGGGAGATGAAGCTGAAATTTTTAGTCTGTGTTAGGATCTGAAGGAACTTGAGTGCTTTGCTAAGGAAAATTAAACCTTATATAGTAAGAAATAAGGAACACACCACAGTACTTCTACTAGCATGAAGAAAACGTCACAAATCCCATACAGTTAAGTCTGGATGTACAGCCAGAAATCACATCTTCAGTCATTCCCTGCTCCATGGTCCTTCAGCACCATGTACATAGCAAGAGAGATGAGGGCTCTTAGAATCTGTGCCTCTCAGTTGGGTGCAATAGCTCCTGTAATCCTGTAATACAGTAATTCCTGTAATCCTGGAATACACCTGTAATCCCAGCACTTTGGGAGGCCGAGGCACGTAGATCACGAGGTCAGGAGTTTGAGACCAGCCTGACCAATATGGTGAAACCCTGTCTCTACTAAAAATACAAAAAAAAAAAAAAAATAGCCAGGCATGGTGGCAGGCACCTGTAATCCCAGCTACTCAGGAGGCTGAGGCAGAAGAATCACTTGAACCTGGGAGGCAGAGGTTGCAGTGAGCTGAGATCGCGCCACTACACTCTAGCCTGGGCAACAGAGCGAGACTCTGTCTCAAAAAAAAAAAAAAAAAAAAAAAAAAAAAAAAAAAATCTGTGCCTCCCTCTCTCACAAGCATTTTCCTTTCTCTTGGTAACTTTCCAAATTTTCATTTAGACATCCACACACCCCCCTGCATCCTACATTGTTGGGGGTATGAGACCGATTCAGAGGTGGACACAGTCCCAAATCAAGCCAAACATGCAACAGGAGAAAGTTTGCTGCTCACTTTGGAGAAAGAAACTTCCCTGTTCATAAGAGAGCTCTTGGCAAAGGAAAAAGAAGGATAAACCTTCTTGCAAACATGAGAAGTCCGTTTTTTTAATGACATTGATATTATGGAAGACAATCACAAATAAGAATCCTGAAGGATATCCTTGATCCTAAATTAAATCAAACTTTAACTCGATCAAGCTAGACAGACATATGATATAAAAAAATTTTTTAAGACCATTAAGTCAATTGTAGTTGGATTTTCTGTTACAAGCAATGAAAAACCACTGTAACTCATACAAGTGCCAATACCACACCATAGGTTACATGTGTGTGTCCTTCTCCCTCAGAAGACCATGAGCTCCCATCATGCAGGCGAAAGCTCTAATATCATCTTCAAATCCCCAGCATCTGGTCCACATTAAATTGTCCCCAGAATGCTGCTGGACATATTGAATTGAGGTAGTTACCTCAAGTCCATGAGGAATTAGCATGGAACTTACCATGGCAACTTACCATGAGGCAGTTCCGAAGCAATGGGATGACATCTTGCCTTCACTTCTCAGCAGAGTCCCAGCCTGCCCTGCCTTCCATCTCTGGGATCAGCACTCTCATCTCCCAGTTGCCCAAGCCACTAACACCTCCCTCTATTCCACACTTCAAAACTTCACTGCCAGCCAGGCACGGTGGCTCATGCCTGTAATCCCAGCACTTTGGGAGGGCAAGGCGGGTAAATCGCTTGAGCTTAGAAGTTTGATACCAGCCTGGGCAACATGGTAAATCCCTGTGTCTACAAACACAGAAAAATTAATGGGGCATGGTGGCGTGTGCCTGTAGTCCCAGCTACTTAGGAGGCTAAGGTGGGAGAATCACTTGAGCCCAGAAGCCCGAGGCTGCACTGAGATAAAATCGTGCCACTGCACTCCAGCCTGGATGATAGAGTAACTCCCTGTCTCAAAAAAATAAAAATAAACTCACTGCCACTTAAAGGCTAATTGATTCTAAATCCTCAAAACTAAGGCCCCCTGCTTCTCTCTCCCCAGTTCTAACACCTTGTTCTGACCACCCTGATTACCATTTCAGATGAAAGAAACTGTCTCCAAAACTGGTTCCCTGACTCAGGTCTTGACTCCCTTCCCTTTCATCTCCAGTCTGCAGCCAGACTGATGATGCAAATGCATATCTGGTTATGGTGTTTCCATGACTGGGAGCCTTTCCTCGTTTCTCACTAGTCTCAGGTTAAAACCCACAGTGGGGGCGGGAGCAGTGGCTCACTCCTGTAATCCCAGCACTTTGGGAGGCTGAGGCGGGTGGAGCATCTGAGGTCAGGAGTTCGAGACCAGCCTGACCAACATGGTAAAACCCCGTCTCTACTAAAAATACAAAAATTAGCTGGGCATGATGGTGCACGGCTGTAATCCCAGCTACTCAGGAGGCTGAGGCTGAAGAATCGCTTAAACCCAGGAAGTGGAGGTTGCAGCGAGCCAAGATCGTGCCACTGCACTCTAGCCCGGGTGACAGAGTGAGACTTCATCTCAAAACAAAACAAAAAAACAACAAAAAAACACCCCAGAGTCTTCCTTATTACAAGCAGCCCTTGGTGATCTGGTCCCTTTCATATTTTGCCAGAGCCATTTTTCTATACTGTACCCCTCACCACATACTACAATACCTTTAGACTACCACCAGCACCCTGACACAATGAGTCCTCCCCTGAAGCCTTTAAATAAGCTGCCCTGAGATACACTTCCTGCAATGTTTCATCTATGCAAATATGTCCCCTTCAGAGCTCAGCTCAGCCATCACCTCCTCTAAGAAACCTCATTCTCCCCTTGCCACCCAGTCTGTTAGCAGCCCCTCCTCCGTAACTCCAAAACAATCCAAATGCACCTATCTCATAGCACTTGTCATACTGTATTATCTTCAACCACGTATATGTCTTTTCTGCCAGGCTTTCAACCACTTTTTAGAAGCCAACTCCAGGCAGAAACCTTGTCATATTCAGCACTGAATGCCCAGGACCATGCTTAGTTCACAGATGATCAGAAAACTATTAAGATGAATCAATGAAAAAGTAAATATTGGACAGTCAAAAATATTCCAGCTTCCAGCTCTTTTTCTCACTTTAAAACACACCAAAAATATATTTTTTTCCAAAATTACATTCTTAAACAAATGAATTTATTCAGGGGCCCACAAAATAGTGTCCCCAAAGCCAAGAGAAATCATTATCGAAACAACATTTTTGTGGCCCAGCTTCCCACTTCACTACTGTACTGCCGTCTTTCCACGACGCTTGAATGTCTGCATACATCCAGTTCAAGATGAATTTTCAGGTTGGAGTGGTTGACTGGCCATACACAGAAAACACAGACCATAAGTATATCCAACAGGAAGTCCCAAGGCAGCTCTCCTTCTTTAGTCTCAGTGGGAAAAGAGGGGAGTGACACATTCTGAGTTCTCGGTGCTCCCAACAGAACTTGCCGCATGCTGGTAGGATGGAGGCCTTGTTTCAGTATGCAGACCTCCACAGAGCCTGGTGGCAAACGGCTCCTCACCAGCAGATCTCCTTGGGAGGACAGAAGCATCCCAGGCCTCAGGCTGCCCTGGGGGGTTGACCGCAGACTGCTCTGTTTCCAGGACAACAGAGAGACTTCTCCCTCTTACGGAGAAGGGCCTGGTATTTTGAAGCAAGGTTGCCCAGGCAGAAGTGAATGTTCCCCACACACACGTCCATCCACTCCCTTAAAATATTTACCTAAGAGCCAATTACACTCTTACAATTTAAAGTTAGTATGGCACTCTATTTGCCAGATAAAATACTAGACTAACAGTTAAAATTGAATTTTGGGTGAACAACAAATATTTTTAGTGTAAGTATTTAGTTGAACAATGGATATTTTTCATAGAAATATAGCCCAAGCAATAATTGAGACATTTTTATACTAAAAAAATTATTCACTGTTTATCTGAAATTCAGATTTTATGGGGAGCCCGTATTTTTATTTTCTAAAGCTGCCAAGTCCATATTGCATCAAAATTCAAAGTG
>NW_012102699.1:146170-216149 GCF_000951045.1 Mandrillus leucophaeus
TTACAGACGTGAGCCACCGCACCCGGTCGAGACTAGCAACAATTCTAAAAGGGGAGTACCCTAGAGATCCTTACCAACACAATGACTCAATGGGGACATATAATATGGATTTGTTTGTTTCAATGAAAGAATGAATTATGGTGAGGTTTTTTTTCCCCTTTCATTTAGGAGTTGTGTGCAAGTTTTATACAACTTGAGCTACCAGCTCTCTCCAAGGGCCAGATATTAAATACAGAGAACTGTGAGACCTTCCCTTTTCCCTCTCGGAATCATCAAAAGCTGGCCCTGTTCTTTCTGAGAGTTCATCCTCTCATTTACTGATCCTTGCAGATCCAGAGATGGGTAAGTAACCATACAAGCAAGAAAAGAACTGGGTTGTGTGAACAAAAAGACACTATGGAAATTCTCCTGGGGCTCATCCATAGAAAAGGAGTCCAACCCTCTGCATTAGTTAGCGTGGCTCCCTTGCTGTTCATGGCCAGGAGACTGAATTACAGCAGCCTATAATAGTTACATAGTAATGTTTTCTGTGGCTCACTGCTCAGTGGTGAAATTTCTTCTGCAGTAACCGATGCCATCCCCAGCACCCTAAATCGCAAAATGTGTGCCCCGTTCTCTCTGCTGGTACACTCACAGACTGTTGGATAAGGTGTCTCTCGGGGTCTTCAGGTAAGTACCCTGTCATTTGCCTTTCATTTTCTATGCACCATCTACAAAAAGTCTGAATTCAAAACGTATTTCCAGTCAGAAAGTCAGATTATTTAAGTCTCTTTTCTAAAGCAGAGACATCCTCTTCCCTTTTCTTGATGTGTCATCAGCAACTTTAAAAGCAATCCCCTTGTGTCTGTCACAGTGACTCAAAAACTAGGCCAGTGATGATTCTGTCATTTCGTGGTTCTGCAGCATGTGTGCTCCACCATCTTTCATTTCCGTGCTTCGAAATACTAAGTGGGCCACATGGAGACATCTTTTTATCACAAAGTACTCCATGTAATGACTTGGGAACACCAGGAGGGAATTGGAGATGCAGGGAGGGGGTGACTTTTGCATAATTGCTGTTTATTTCTGTGGCAAGTCACTAGTTAGGAAAATATGTATTTGAGGGACATTTAAGGTTTGGCATTTCAATCCTTGACTCCAGTACTTGGAACTGCCTTTTGCATGGTGACATTTGAAACTTGACCACCCTAGATCACCTGGTTGCCAAACAGCAGCCACTTTGGCATGAAGTAACTCCAGAGGGATGGGAAGAGGCTGTCTTCTTAAAAAAAAAAAAGAATAAATGTCTGCTCGGGCCCTGTATCATCCCAAACAAGCAGCCACAGTCAAAAGGTTTCTCCTATCTTGTACAGCCAGAAAAGGTTAGCTGTTCCAGACAAGGCCAGAGAAAAATGCACTAGAACGTGTAAGGGGGGCAGCAGGAGGAGGTACCACTTATTTTTTAAAGGAACTTGAAAGAGTTCAATTGTAGGATAAAAACAGTACTTCCCACCCCCATTTGAACCCCTTTTCAGTGTGTCTGAGCACATAGCACACAGAATCTGCAAACTCTGCCCAGATCCTGGTGATCATGAAGGCCTGACACTGGCGTAAGTCCCTTTCAGCTAAGACCATTATGTTCCCCGTGTATGTCACAGCCCCTGTTCTCTTTAGGTCGCTGTAAGGAGAGAAGTTAATTGAAACTCTTTTAGTTTCCATCCTTGGCTCTTATTCCTGCAACTCTGTCGTCTTCCCCATTCACCTATTTCCCTCCCTTAACCTCCAAAAGAACATTTAAAGAGAGGCAAGATAGGCTGGGTGCAGTGGCTCACACCTGAAATCCCAGCACTTTGGGAGGCTGAGGCGGGCAGATCACCTGAGGTCAGGGGTTCAAGACCAGCCTGGCCAACATGGTGAAACGCTGTTACTACCAAAAATACAAAAAATTAGCCGGGCATGGTGGTAAACACCTGTAATCCCAGCTACTTGGGAGGCTGAGGAAGGAGAACAGCTTGAACCCAGGAGGCAGAGGTTACAGTGAGCTGAGATTGCACCACTGGACTCCAGCCTGGGTGACAGAGCAAGACTACGTCTGAGAAGAAAAAAAAAAAAAAAGAGGCAAGATAGAGTCAAATGGAAGAGGAGAGGGTATTGAGGGAACAGAAAAGGCCTGAATAAAGTCTGTACAGCACTGGCAGCTCAGGTTTTCACTCCCTGAGAAGCCAGAAGAAATCAGAACAGAAAAAAAGATTACAGACCACTCCTCTCTCTTATAATAACATAACAAAAATAAACATGAATATAAAGGTTACATTGTTCTAAGCACTTCGCATATGTTACCAGGTTTAATCCTCACATACCCTTTGTGGTAGATATTAACACTATCCCTTTGAGCAGAGGAGGAGACAGGCCCAGAGAAGGTAAGTAATTTGCTTGGCATCACACAGCATAAATGTTGAAGAAGAACCTGAAGAACCACTCAAACCCTGCAGCCTAATTCTGCCATCTCTAGCCTGCCTCCTGTGGTTTGAAAGTGTTCATTTCTGGCCATACTGTCCTCCCACTCTGTTAACATCCCATATTTTTCTTCTCTTGGGGATTAAATATGAAAGGGCAGATTTACTGCTTTACAGATTTCACCGGATGTTTCTACAGAACAGAAATGAGGACCGCAGGGCCGGGCACGGGGGCTCATGCCTGTATGCCTATAATCCCGGCACTTTGGGAGACTGGGATGGGCAGATTGCTGGATGTCAGGAGTTCGAGATCAGTCTAGCCAACATGGTGAAACCCCATCTCTACTAAAAACACAAACATTAGCCAGGTGCAGTGGCAGGTGGCTGGAATCCCAGCTACTTGGGAGGCTGAGACAGGAGAATTGCTTAAACCTGGGAAGCAGAGGTTGCAGTAAACTGAGATGGCAAGATCACACCACTGCACTCAAGCTTCCATCTCAAAAAAAAAAATAGGACCGAAACAACAGAAGACAGGAACTGTGCCAGCTTAAATCCACAAATCAAGGGCATCCCCAATGTACTTGTATTCATTGGTCATTTAATCAGAAAAGCAGGAAAAAGTATGAATAAGATCAAACCCTGGCTGGCTGACAGAAGTAGGTTGGGGTGAGTGGGGATGAGTCTGTTGCAGGGGTTTGACTTGTGCAAATTGTAGGAGCTGGTTAAGCCACCTCTGTAAGGCCATTGTCCTTGGGAGAACTTTAGAAGCCTGAAAGCAGAAGCAGTCAGAACTCTGAAATTTCAGAATTTCCTGAAAGCAGGGAAAGGTTGGAACCCCACAAGGGTGGTATAAAGCCCATAAAAGTTCTTATTGTCTCTGACCTTGACCTTAATAGTATGAGTGTCCTGCAGTAGCTGGTAGTCAGGCCAGCATTTGTCATCAACATACACACTTGGCACAGGAGGTGGAGGAGCTGAAGGAAGATGCGGGGCGCGTGAGTAGATCTAAGCCCAGCTACTGTCTCGTACCAATGAGGTGAGCCAGCGGAGAGGTGGCAGCCACCGCATGGGAGCTGCAACGTGGCTGCTGCTTCCCTTCCACCCTCTGAATCTCCCACAGGATACCTCTTATGGCCCACCCGATGCGGCTGAACACAGGGAAGGGAGTTCTGGAAAATGTGGTTCAGCCTAGCCAAATCAACAATTACCAAGCCACCAGGCAACCTCATTGAAACTGTTCCATACCACAGTGCTTGTGTAATAATGTTATGATCTAACCAACTTCTTCACTCAGTAAATAAGGAAGGCAGAAAAGTCAAACGATTTTGACACCGACTCAGGAACAAGAGATGTAAGTTCAAATCCTAGCCCCAAGAGTTACTCACTGTGTGACTTCTATAGGCTTTACTTTCCTCATTTGTAACATAGGCTTAACAATAATGCTGTCTGAATTGAATACAGTAAAGACCGTGAGAGAATACCTGTAAAGTACTAGGTTCTGTGTCTAGGGCCTAGTACATATTCAGGAATACTTACATGTAATATGAAGTAACACATACATTACATACATAACTATATAGTAATAAAGTAATCGTTTTTATTAATAATTTCTAACCTTGCAATAAATTATACAAATGACCCGATTAATTGAATGTGTTTTTATTCTCTCAGCTAAATAGAGTTCTTATTATACTTCATGAAGAACAACAACCTATGAGGTCTCCTAACTTGGTGTCCCCATATATTTAGAGTTTTCATGTAAGATGCATATTAATATTGAAATGAAAAGTATTCCTTACTAAAATGTGGCTAGGGAGTCACTTGAGTATTTGAATGGTTTCTGTTGAGGATCTTTGATCTAAATATGCCTACTTTAAGCCAGGATAAATCAGTAACAGCAAGACAAAGAGAAATAACCACAGATAGCTTAGATCCACCCCATAAATTAAGTTCATGACTTGTAAGGGTCATGTGATCTCTGAGTTACAGAATCCCTGAAACTCAAAATTGGTATGAACCATAGAAGCAGTTTAATCAAACCCTACTCTGACACATCAATCTTCTCTATACCACTCTTGATAAGTCTGGGACTTAGAAATGTCAAGCGGTAAGAAACACCACTCCTGGAGGCCAGACCAGTCCATATAAAAACAACTCCAATTTTTAAAACGTTATTGCTTATATAGTCGGATGTTGCCTCCTTGCAACTTAGAGCTATTAGCTATTGTTCTGCCCTCTTTAGCCACACAGGAAAAGTATAGCACATTGGCCTTTAGTCTTTGAGAATTTCATTAATCCTATGGACCTACTCCACCCAAAGGTATAAATGTTCCCATTCACACAAATTGCATGTAAGCTCAGAGGCTTCTCAAATCTCCTTTAACACCTGCTGACCAAGTCTCCACATGACCTCCCTTCCTTAATCTAAAGACAACTGTCAAGTTCTTCCCAAGTCCTCCTTTGTACAAAGATCCATCAACTGTTTTTTTTGGCATAATTTTGAAATCTCTTACTATCATGGGCATGTTTCCATGCCCATGAATCAGCTCTTCCTTCTAATGTCCCTCTTAATGAGTTGCACTCAGAGATAAACACAACGCTATAAGAGCAACCTTGGCAGTTCAGAATATAGTGAAACCATCACCATTTGTGTAATCGTGTTCCAATTCAATACAGCTCAATATTGCATGAGCCTTGTTGGCAATCACGTGGTGCTAGTTCAATTTATATTAAGCAGAGCTTCAGTTTTCTATTTTGCAGGATAAGATGGTTTGGAAAGGACATCTCCAAGTACCTTCCACCTCTAAACCGTGTAGGTCTACTTTTTGAAAGGGACCCCCTGAAGGTGATACTCTCACCAACCAATTCCAGGGCTAAAGCATTGCTTGAGGGAGACGTGGAAGAAATCCATGGTGAAGACATACTGAGTAAGTTATGTTTTTTAAAGCTTTGGCTGTGGTTATAATGAGAATAGGTATAAAATGGAAAGATTTGTGATATTTACTAAAATGCCAAATAAGGGGAAAAAAAGCTTTTCCCATATTACCTTTGAAGAGCATTTTCAGATTAATAAAGAGCTTTCATAAACATTAATTCAAACTATCTTGTTTGGAAGACTACTTCTGAAGCTTTATTACACTGTACTAATTAGCGCTCAGCAAAGAAACACTGAACGGGCTTATCAGTCTCTCAGAAATGAGGGGCTCCCAATCATTACCAAGCTCATCATTTAGCATTTATGCATGTGTAGGAAGCATATGAATTTGTAGGCTCCAGTTCAGCTGGTGTTCTACAGCTGAACTCCACTAATTTAAACGACTCGAGGCCAGATGTGTCGTAAAGTGGTGATTTATCTAGATTAGTCATTGCACATTGATAGCCACTATCCTTTCTGCAAAATGCACAGCACATTCTTATCCTAAGATGCCTCAACATTATGAATTCCTTTCACTTGGTTGAGTGTTTCATTTGCCTACTAATATAAAATTCATTGAGGCAGCAGGCAGCAACGGGAGCTGTTGGGAGTTCTAGTTCAACACACCACAATCCCATTGCAGTAAGACTAATGGCAAAGAGGGCACCTCAGAATAACCCACTTGCCTGTCTGGTCTAACAGTAGGCTTTTTGTATATGTGAAGCACAGGTACAGGGTTTACAATGGTTGGGAATAAATTTGCAAATCTGACCACCAGAAACCAGGACTATTTCCACCGTGGTTTTGTAACTACTTAGCAAAAATGCTTCAGAGTGCTCAGCAGGGAGAGGAAATGTGATAATTGTGGGAAGACTGGACATTAGAGTGAGCTCATTGGCACAAAAGAATAATGTCTGTGAAATGCTAGTTTCAGATTGCATAACCCTGAATTTTCATCATGTTACTTTGAGGATGCAAAATAAGGGGGCAACAGGCAGTAAGGCTTTAAATCTGATCCAACTCTGACTCTCTGAGGGTTCTGCATCGAAGAATGGAGATAGGTGGATGGGGACAAGAAGACTCAAGGTTATTCTAGGAGCTACAGAACTGTGACTTCCAGCTGCCAGACTTGAAGCATGGCATTTCAGCTCATCAAGGCATGAACGAGGCTTGTGTCTTCCAAATTCGCAAGAGATTAGTTTGTGTGAGAAACACAACAGAGTAATTTCCAGAGAAAAACAGAGAAACCATTTTGGAAAACTAAAATAAGATAAGATGTTTCCTTGGTAATTATGTTGTCTTGGAGCAGAGAGGACTTTAATGGGATTTATCTCATTCAAGTTTTCCTGGACCCATAGCCTCCTTCTTTCTAGCAAAAATTAAAAAACATTACCTAGTACTTACCTTCAGGTTTCTTTGAACTAATGCCTGAAGCCACACAAATAGGAAGTGATAAACTGAAATTCCAAGTAGTACTCTTGGACTACAAAACTTTTGTCCTTTAGTCATCACTACTCCATTTCACTAATTATTTTTTAAGCACATTAATTGACAAATATTTTTCATCAATGCATTAGTCAGGATAGACTTAGCTAGGTTGCAGTAACAAATAATACCTCAATGTTACTGGCTTGATATTTCACACAATCTACTTTAGGGCATGCAGTTCTTCCAGGAAGCTCCTCTCCAAGTAGGGACTCAACGCATACAGTTTTCATCTTGTAACTACATTATCTAGAAACATTGGCTTCCAAAATCTGAAAGGAGATCATCACATTGGTGATATGTCAGTCACATGACTCTTGCCCTGGTAACTAGAATGCAATGAAAAGCAGGAGTATGAGGCTTCAGCTTTCTTGATAGAAGGGGGCAGAGTTCTGTTTCTCAATGTAATGGTGTATTCTCCCCTCGGTACTAAGAGGGATTGGAAGCTGGACAGCCAAAAAATTGTAAAATGTCCATTTTATTCACAATGTGTAGCTCATTGTGCTAGAAGCTAAACAGGATATAAGTTAACGCATGACTACAGCTTTGAAAGAAAATCATCTTCAAGAAGTCTGAGACACTGATCTACAGAATCAGCTGTAATTTCAAAGACAATACAAGTCGGTAAAACAATGGAGAGGAGGCATGACAAGTGCTGTTTATATAACTTGCCAGTCTCAAAATTTGAACTGGTATATTTACAGTTTCTCTTAAGTGATAAGGCCTCCTCATTTATTCAGAATGGGAAAAAATTCTAAAAAGAGAAAATGATTCACTTATTAGAAAATTTGACCCTGTCTCTACTAAAAAACACAAAAAAGCTAGCCGGGCGTGGTGGCGGGCGCCTGTAGTCCCAGCTACTCAGGAGGCTGAGGCAGGAAAATGGCGTAAACCTGGGAGGCGAAGCTTGCAGTGAGCTGAGATCCGGCCACTGCACTCCAGCCTGGGTGACAGAGCAAGACTCCATCTCAAAAAAAAAAAAAAAAAAAATTTGAAAACAAAAGCTTTTTTTTCTCTTGAACTTCCTGCGTTTTCATTCTCTTAATATCACTGAAACCCAGTTTTCTTACCTGGAAAATTATTATAATATATGCTGTACTTTTCCTTGGGTGATGCCTACTATGTAAATACTAGCATAGATAGTATTTCTCTCCATTTTCTTGGCCCTTGGTCATTTTTTACTGCATTAAATAAAGGAAATGGTGATTGTACCTGCCATAGTTGGGTCTCCTGAATTTATTCTCTCTTTGACTTTAGTCTCACTGTCAAATCCTACTCTGTTATAGGTCACATTCACTTCCCTAGGGTCTTACTAAGTGGATGGCAAGGTAATTTGATGAGATATTTTTGCTACTATTTTAATGGATGATAATTCATTGGTATATTATTCCTCCAAAGTAAAATATATATGAACACTGGTCCTCACTGTCTCAAGTCAATGTTATAAATAAATAGTAAGATTTTTTGACAATGTGTCAGCCCCGGAGGGCAATTATATCCATGTCAGGAATTCTCAGCCTCAGCACTATTGACATCTGGGCCAAGAGAACTCTTTGTTGTGGTGGGGGGAGTCCTGTCCTGTGCGTTGCAGGATGCATTCCCAGTCTCTACTCACCCAAAACCAGTAGCAGCCTCTCCCACCCCTACAAATGTGACCAAAATGTCTCTAGACGTTGCAAATGCTCCCTGTTGGTAGGGAGGCCAAAATTGTCCCTTCCTCCCCATGCTGACAGTTGATAATCACCGATCCAGATAAAGGAATATTTGTATTCTCTTTTATGCCCAACACTGATGTTGCCTTCCAAAATTACATATTTTTTCCCATAATAACAGAATCCTGATTTCATTGTGGTATACACCTTCAAGAGATGAGGGTGATCTTATTCCAAAATCCGAGATAATTCCTCAAAGCCTAATCCAACATGATCATTCCAATGCCTTCCTCAGAAGTAGTTTAGGGACAGACACGTGACTCAACCCTAACTAGTAAGAAAGAGCACACTGCTGTTGGGCTTCTGTGACAGGTTTTGTTGCTGCTGTCAAAAACACAGGAATACCTGTCCTCTTTTTCCATTCAATATTACTGTGCCTGTATATGATTACTAGAACCACTAAAAATCATGAAGATTTTAGCTAGCATGAGAGCAAAGGCAACAAGCTAAAAGCAAAGAACCTAGGTCTTTGATGTCATTGAAACAGGAATTTAATTGATCCTGGAGCTACGCCACCTCCAGACTTCTTGCAAAGTATATTAAAAATTTGCCCTTTTATTTAAGCCAGTCAGTCAGGGTTTCAGATTAATTAGAGCTAAGCATCCTGTCTAACACACTCCACATATCACATCAATATGGTCAGTAACAACTCCAGCTTTTAGAGCCTACTTGACCAAGGCTGTTTCTATATAATTAAAAGACACAGATCATACCAAAAAAACTGGCAATTTAGTGTTTCTTCTTCGTCAATGAATCATATAAAAAACATTTTTACTGACTCTTCTCCTTCACTCACCAGATAAGCATGTATTATTGTGCCTCCCCTGCCAAAAGAAACAAAACAAAAAAAAACTGTACTAGGTATGACAAATGTGTCTTCAGATCTGCATTAAAATTATCCACATATAAAAGGATTTAACAGGTACTCATTGAATACTTATTTCATAAAAGTTACTCTATGGATGTCAGGGAGGATAAACATATTAGGTCAAAATTCTTCCTCCCCTCAAGTTGCTCACAGTGCACTAAAGAGAAAGCATGTGCAAAAATTACCGTAATCCCTGGGTTTTGATCACTAGGAATCATAAGAGTGGTGGAGCTAGAACATTATGGGAATTCAGATGAAGACAATGTTACTTATAGACTGTCAATTAAGGAATTCTAGGACTGTCTCATTATGAAGAAGTTTTTTGTTTTTTGTTTTTTCTTTTAAAGATGAAGTCTTGCTCTGTCACCAAGGCTGTAGTGCAGCGACACAATCTGGGCTCACTGCAACCTCCGCGATTGCAGGTTCAAGCGATTCTCCTGCCTCAATCTCCCAAGTAGCTGGGATTACAGGCATATGCCTCCATGCTCGACTAATTTTTTAGTAGAGAGGTGGGTTTCACCATGTTGGTCAGGTCTCGAACTCCTGACCTCAAGTGGTCTGCTCTCATCAGCCTCTCAAAGTGCCAGGATTACTGGCGTAACCCACCACACTTGGCCATGAAGGAGTAATATTTTAACCGGTTCTTGAAGTGTGGCTAATACTTATTTGTTTAGACTGGGAGGTGTTGTGGGTTGTGAGGCAGGAAGCAACAGCCAGTCACAGCCAACAGATACAATAGCGTATATGAGGAGCTCTGAGACATTCAGTTCAGCTGTATGTCTCAGAGACATTCAGGAGAATGGAGATGAAGATGTGGAGAGTAGTAATGGCCATAAAGGAGGTAACGATTGTGTCCAGATGATGAGCAGTCTTAAACATCATTGTAAGGAAAGCTAGAGGCAGGGAAAGCACAAAAAAGCAAACGAAAATTAAAAGAGAATGAAGATCCCAAATGTTACAAGTTAGGGAATACATTTATTTTCTTATAATCAAAAGAAAGATGAAACCAGGAAAGAGCAATAACAGAATACTTTGATTGAGGAAAAATAAAGTTAATCCGATTATCTCTATCTTCTCAATACAAGAGACCAAGATGAGCAATTCATGGAATATCCAGTGGACTCTTCACCTTTTTCAACATCACAGAATTGACGCAGCAGCAAGCTATAAACCGGAATAGGTTATAAATAATCTAGGTACACTTCTAAAACTTTCACCCCCTCCCTCTACCCCAGAAAAATTCTTATACATAGCCTATTTTCTTTGAAGCTGTGCAAGTTTTCAGCCCTCAAGTAAACATAGACAGTGTTAGCTTTTTAAATAAAGATGATTTGGTTTCTAGTCCTATTCCCAAGTTGATTCAGTAATTCAACATAGATTCTACTCTCAAATTATAGCATAAATCATTTACTATATAGTAGGTGGTTTAATGATTTCACAGAAAATGTAAAATCAATTTCAATGCAAATGTAACTTCAATAGAAATCACCACTTCCCCCACTTATCAACCGTGTGACTTTGGAGATATTATCTAACCTTTCTGAGTCTCTTTCCTCAAGAAAAAATGAAATAACCATATCTACCTTTGAATGTTGGTGAAAGTATTGAATAAAATGATATGCCTAAATCACCAAAACAAATTCTGTGACATGGTAAGAGCTCAGCCAAAGCTGGCAGGGGTGGAGCTGGGGAAAAGGGAAATAATTTCATCAAAGCCTCAAACAGAAAGCCACTCAAAACAGAATAAAGGAAAGGGGGCATTTATAAAAGGATAAATATCTCATAGAAACCAAGAGAAGAAATTACAGGAGGGACTCACGAGTGACTGTAACTGGTAAATGGAAAGTCAGAATCTGAACCCACTGAATCTTCTTTCAGACCGTGATATCTCTCGTCCACGTGTCTGCGTATCTATTCGACTCCTTCTCACTTGCAGACTAGCCACCCCTGCTTCACTTAGCACAGGGCAGAACTCAGCAGCCCAAGCCCAGCTGTATATCACCTTATATGCAAATACCAAGCAAGGCTTCAAACTATGTGGGAGGCACATATGTCGACCGAACTATGTGTCGGTCCCACCTGGGTCTGGGGTACATCAACCATTCAATCCACTGGGCATGCCCATTCGTTTCTGAGAAAGGGTCCTCTAGGAAGAAAGACGCACTTGTCACATCTAGTATATCAACAAAAAGAAAATCCAATAATGCCCTGACGTTAATATCCTCTGCGTTCGCATTAAACAAAGAAAATAGTGGACTGTGGTATCCCTAGAAGAATCCTGTTTCAGAGTCCACAGGAGCTAAAGAGCTTTCAACAATGGCCTCTGCCAACTGCTTAGTTTCAGCTGAGGCTGCTCAAGAACAACCCCAGCCCCTCTCCTCCCCATAATATATTCAGGTCTCCCTCTTCCATTACGGCTGTGTGTGTATTTCAGTTTGGCATCTCCCTCCATAGTGAAGCGGAGGTGATCATATTTCAGGAGGTGCTAGTTCCTGCGTGTGGAGTTGCTTCTGTGTTATAATTGCTTTCCGCCATGCAGCTGCCGCACATGAGCTAATCTACATGCTGTATTGCTTCATTTACAGCAAGCTGGCCTCACACTGAGTTTAAAAAGAGGCAGGCGCCACCAGCAAATCTTGCTTCCTGGAGCATGTCATTTCTTTGGACGATTTGCAGCCTGATAATGACCATGTCATGATTGTGCAGTGATAGTTCCAAATGCCCCAACACACTTGATGAATCTTAGCATAAATTGGCCATTTATCAACATGTAGGACCATCAGAATTTCCATATTTGAGCTGTTATGCCATAATGTTGATTAATTGTTTGAGGCCTCATTGTAACCTCTACATCCTGTGTTACTGGGAGGTTACAGCTACCCACGTGGCTTAAAGAGATTTGCCTGAGAGAAAAGCAGTGCTAGATACTCTTCAATAATAGGCAATAATCTCTGGTTTCTCAGTGAATTCACAGGTTTCTTAAAGGAAAGCATCTAAGTACTTCTGTGTATCATCTATGGTCCCTTTGGAAAGAATAAAGTCCCTTTGAAGATATTAACAAGGTACAGTTTGCAGACTTTTAAATCAGAAGGAGAAAAAGCACAAAGCTATCACTATATTCAAAGTATGCCTTGCTCCCAACTTAATGAATCAATTGGATTATGCAGGTTTTTTCATAATTTCCAATTTACTTATTGCTAGTATCTTTGTCATTAAAATATATTCATCTATGCAACAAATATTTACTAAGTACCTAAATATTACTAAGTACCAGAATCAGGAACAATATTCAGGGATGGTGTAGAATGATTTCTGGCACTGGCTACAAGCAGATCAATCACAATGGCCCCTGCTAATTCTAAGATTCTGTTCCTTCTAAACCAGTATCTTAACATTCTCCATTGTGCCAGTCAAGGAAAAAAAGAAAAAAAAAACGTATACAGCTGTTTCACATACCTCAAGCATAAGCAAATGCTAAAGTATGCTTCTTCCTTCACAGTGTTTTTTCCATCCTTTTTTCCTTCATGGATTCTGGTGCCTTATTTTCCCTTCTTACCAGTTTCTGCTTTTACAAACCTTATCTTCAGTGAGCCCTACATTTCACACTGAAATCATTGTTAGTAGTCATCTTTTTTTGCACATCACGATCTGATTTTAGAATTTTCTAGTGTCCCTTCCTACACTGTATGTTTATAGCTTCAACAAGTTATTGCTAAAACTTCCCATTGCTGCTGTAACAAATTGCCAAAGTTTTAGTGGCTTAAAAACAGTACCAACATATTGTATTAGTCTGTTCTCATGCAGTTAATAAAGACATACCTTAGATTGGGTCATTTATGAAGAAAAAGAAGTTTAATGGACTCACAGTTCCACGTGGCTGGGGAGGCCTCACAATCATGGCAGAAAGCAAAGGAGAAGCAAACTCACGTCTTACCTGGCAGCAGGCAAGAAAGCTTGTGCACGGGAACTCCCATTTATAAAACCATCAGTTCACGTGATACTTATTCACTACCACAAGAACAGTGTGGAGGAAATCCCCATGATTCAATTATCTCCACCTGGTCCCACCCTTGACATGTGGGGATTATTACAATTCAAGGTGAGATCTGGATGAGGAAACAGCCAAACCATATCATGCATTATCTTACAGCTTTGGGGTTCAGAAGTTCAAACTGGGTCTCTCAGGGCTAAGATCAAGCAAGGCTGTGTTTCTTTTGAAGGCTCAGCAGGGAGAAGTCATTTCCTTGCCTTTTCCAGCTTCCAGAGGCTGCCCACATTCCTTGGCTGATGGCCTCCTTCCATCGTCAAAGCCACCAATGGCAGATTGGTGTTCTTCTCACATTGCTTCACTCCAACCCTGCTTCCACTGTCACATCTTCTCCTCTGACTCGGCCCACCTCTCATCTTTTAAGAACCCTATGATTACATCTGGGCTCACACAAATAATCCAGGATAAAAGGATAATTTTTCTATCTTAACATCCTATCTTAATCACATCTGCAAAATCCCTCTTGCCATGGAACATAACACATTCACAGACTCCAGAGATTCGAGCATGGACTCGCTGGGAGAGCTATCGTTCTCCCTACCATAGGAGCTCAATATTGACTAGTGAAATCTTCCACTTCACAGGTGAAAAACAAGCAGCAAGGAGATGGAAGTTCTTGCTCACCAAGACACCCTGGGGTAGAATCGGAACGATAATTCACATTGCCCACCTTCCATCCCAGCACTCTAGAATACCCAGTAAAACTATAATTTAAGATGAACCTAGAAACTAACAAGAATATTATTAAAGCAACTATCTTTCTAGGACTCAAAAAGTTTTCCCAAATTCTATAAATTATTCTATGATTTAACAGTTTTCTGATTATTAAGTATTTTAAGGTAATTCCTTGCCGGCCTAAAAGAGTTAATATTTCCTTTTAAATGTACTTGATTTGCAGAAACAATTCTCATTTCATGCCATAAAGAATGCTGAGGAAGGTCAAATTCACTTACTTTATAAAAGAATCTTCTAAATCAAATAAATTGCTCATTTTATTTCACTTATCACTGTGATTAATATTTGGATAGTGGTTATAATTCCCTCTTTAGTTTTTTGTTTTGTTTTTTAAGGAACTTTTTTTTTTAAGTAGTTTTAGGTTCACAGCAAAACTGAGGGGAAGGTACAGACAGTTCCCATGTACCCTCTGCCCCCACATACGTACAGCCTCCTTTATTAAAAATATTCCCCACCAGTAGGGTATGTTTGTTACAACTGACGAACCCACACACTGACACATCATTATCCTCCAAAGTTCATAGTTTACATTAGGGTTCACTCTTGATGTTGTACATTCCATGGGTCATATCATAAGGGGTCAATCCATCCTCATGGGATCGTAAGTAGGTAATGTGAAGCTTCCCATCTGACTGGGAGCCACCTGGGCTAAGGTCTCTTGACAGCAGGTGATGTTTCATGGATGCTTAGTGAATTGAAGATGAGCAAAAAATGCCCATTAGTTGCCCCTTTGAGTCAGAGCTCCTCTTTCCATGCAACAGAAAATGACAACAAACAATCCCCCTGAATCGCCCCCCATCCCCAGCCATGGAAGAGATGAGCACCCTTAAGGACAGGCAGCACTCACTCACTCCAAGTACCCTCTTGTTTCCTAATGAACTTCAGCATTTCAATTCTTGGTTTACACATCTTTAAAATGCCAGGTACCAGGCACCAAGCAATCCTCAAAAAACCAGACTTTTCCACAGTCTCCACCAAGGACTGCATTCACCAGGGTGGTGAAATGGTCCAAGAACCTCTGACTGACAGCCCAGCCACAGAGCAGCGCTTTGGGATTATTCCCACAACATCTTGCCTCCCCATCCACTTGACAGTTAAACAATACTTAGCGGAACATGGTTTACAGTACGACTTAAAGTCAACAGTGGACTAGGAGCCAGGGCCTGATAAGAAAAGAAGAAAATTAAACAAATCAATCATGAAGCTAATGTTAGAAAGGGAATGGAACTCGACAACAGAAACAAGACAATGGAGATACATGGCCAGTTGAAATTTGAGCAGAAATACAAAGTTGATGAAGCAGAAAGAGGCTAGGAACTCTTCAACATGAGACTAAGCTGCCCCTGCCTTTCTGCTGAGAACCAAGGCAAAGCTTTGCACATCTCCTGTAGTTCCTTTCTCTTGCACATCTGGGCTTCCTGCAGCCTAGGCAGCCACGGAGCACTTGGACGCTCTTAATAATAATGCTGGGTGCAGCCTTGTGTGCATCAGATATGGGGCTCCTCTCCAAGCAGAGCCGTCTGCCAAATGGGCCCCAGCACCTTGCCCCTTGCAGCCTGCTGATAATCTGCAGCTTGTCTGTAATTGTTGCGGGAACATGCACTTTCTTTCACTGATGATTTTGGCAGCCTTGCAGGGCTCTACCCAAAAAGGCACTGAACAATGGGATGTGATTGTTTTGAAATGTACCCAACAGGAAGCCCTCCTCCAACACGCACTCAGGCCCCAGGCTTTAGGGATTGAACGGATTAATGGAGTTCAGCTGCAGTTTACAGTTTATCATCAACCAAGTGCTGCTGTGGCTGCCTGTCTTCCCTTCTCCAGCATCTAAAGAAAAATAAAGGGAAAAAAGAAAGGAAGGAAAAGCAGCAGCCCCAGAACATTCACTATATAACAATCTGAACAAGGGAAAGGAAAAAAAATTGCCCTGGGTGACCATGAAACTGACAAGACTCCCCAAAATGGCTTCCAGCTTTCAGTTTGTCATGCAGAGCTGTCTCCCCTTCACTCTCCCAACCCTCTCCCCCGTTTATAATCATCGTTCAAAGTGGTGAAAGGCCTAATTGCCCCGAGCAGTGTGGTCAATCTTCCTGGAGATTTAGCTGCCTGCTTTCATCTGGCAGCCTGGGAGGGAACTCAGTATTTCCCTCCAGGCAATCTATATGGTCTAGCAGTTCACTGCGGAAAGTGGTGCCTTATCGATTTCTGCCATAGCTTCCATGGCTGACTCAAGGATCAGAGGCTCTGACAATGACTAACAAGTTTAAACCATTAGTCCCATTTGTAACTACTCAGCGAAAGGCTTGTCAGTCACTGCGTACCATATACTGCAGCTTTTAGCAGATTTCTAATCCCATTCATTTTGCCACAATGACCCCTGTAGTTAATGGGGGTTATCGGAAAACTATTTTTTCCCTTCAAAAGTGATGCCTTTTTTCTCCTTCTTCTTCTTTTAGGAACATAAAAGCCATCTCGGTTCTGATGTTTCAAAATAGTGACGCAGGAAATGATCAGTGTCCCTCTTAGGAGAAAACCTGTATCCTGGTGTAGGGTACGATATGTCTGATCCTGAAAACGCAGAGTCAGGTGGCAGAGAGTGATTCATCAGAAGCATCCTCCCTGCCTTACCCGTCTTACTGTTATAGAGGTTTGTCTTAACACCCGTTTTCTCCTCCCTCTGACCTAGAAGTGGATCATTTTCCTGTGAGAAACTTCTCTCTTTCTGGATAACTAACCACTCCACGGGCTAAAGCCTGTTACTTAAAGTGTGGTCCCCTGAATCAGCATCACCCAAGAGCTCGTTATAAATGCACAATTTCAAGTCTAGCCTTAGACATTCTGAGTTGCAATCTGTGTTCTAACCAAATTCCCAGGTGATGCCTATGCATTTGAAGGCTTGAGAATCACTGGTCTAAAGAAGCTATGTTTTTTCACTTCTACATTAAATACAGCAAAATTTAACATTTCCACTGTATATTAGGTATTTTTAAGAAAAAAAATGAGTTTTTCTGCATAATAGTTCCAGTGATATTCTCCTTGTAGCTCTGACAATCGAATGTTTTCATCTTCATATCCACAGTAGCTAATCCAGTACCTGGTGGGTAAGTACAAGATAAATAGTTGTTGGACTATTCATGAACATCTGTCAAATTCACAAGAACGAACAAATGAATGAGAATGAAGAAAGAAATGTGATGTGTCTCTCAGTGATACAAAGAGCCAGGACTGATGAAAAATGAGAAAGCTAGCTCAGAGGACAAGCCTCTCCATTCATTTTTTATGGATATTTAATAGTTACATATATTTGGGGCGTACATATGATATTTTGATACCCGTATACAATGTGCAATGATCAAATCAGGGTAATTGGAATATCCATCACCTCAAACATTATTCTTTCTGTTGAGGATATTATAACTTTTCTATTTTGAAATATACAATAAATTGTTAACAATAATTTCCCTGCCACACTTTTGAATACTAGAACTTATTTCTTCTAAATATGTTTATACCTACCCATCAACCAACTTCTCTTCATGCCCTTCTCCACACACCCTTCTTCCCAGCCTCTGATAACCATCATTCTATTCTCAATCGTCATGAGATCCACTTTTTAGCTCCCTCCTATGAGTGAGAACATGCAGTATTTGTTTTGCTGTGCCTGGTTTATCGTCCTTAACGTAAGGACCTCTAGCTCCATCTGTGTTGCTGCAAATGACAGGATTTCGCTCTTGTTTACAGCTGAATAATATTCCATTATGTATATGTACCACATTATCTTTATCCATTTATCCACTGATGGACACGTAGGTTGCTTCTAAATTTTGGCTATTGTAAATAGTGCTGTGATAAGCATGGGAGTGCAGGTATCTCTTAGATACCCAGATTTTCTTTCTTTTGGATATATGCCCAGCAGTGGGAATGCTGGATCATATAGTAATTCTATTTTCAGTTTTTTGAGAGTCTATTCATTTTTTTATTGTCTTAACTAAATGCTCACACCACCAAGTTGATCCCGCCCTAAGAATGGATTGAGACAATGCGGTAGGTGGGGCTTTTCCTAGAGCATCTCTTCCTTTCCACGTCTTGGTCATTCTCCTCCCATTTCTGCTGCTTATTCTCTCTCCTCTCTCCTCTCACCATCATACTGAGTCTCTCTTATGTTTGTTTGTTCTGATCATCAGTCTCCACCTCTTAAAATCCTGTGCTCAGTCAGGTTAGACTAAAGCATCTGAAAACCAACACACTAAAATGGAAGTGATGATTAAGAAGAGACTACTACGTTGAGGGCTACTTCTTGACAACCTGGAAATCATACCACCTAAGCAGTCTATTTTATCTAGGGGGCAGATCAGCTCTATTGCTGCCAAATTAACACCAGAAAAAGGCAAAGTAACTTTCCTACATGACGTTTGTGGAAGAGATTTCCTTATGTAGCTGCTTCTTGTCTAAGCCCAGCCCCTCCAATTCCCAAGGAATGTGTTTACATAATGTGACCGCCTTGGTTCATGGACATAGGTCTTTATTGTTTAGACACTGGTCATCAAAAAGCATTTGTGGGGAAGACTTGCTTCCATCTTATCTCAAAAATATTAAAACATCTAAATTTAAATGCAGGGCAAATTTGATGGGAAAGTTAAAGACCACAGTCATCTTTATCAAAGAGAATCTTCATGCTGAATTTTTTTTTAAGCCTAAGACAAGGACTTGGGAAATAAAATTATCTTCTTCCAGTGATTACCTTTGGAAACAGTTATTTCTGGAGCTTTCATCTATGAACTGCCATGTTGTGACTACTTAATTGCTGCCTGAAAAACAGAAAGCTGATTATGTGTTTTTTGTTTTAAGTTAATCCTTTGACATTTTGAATAGTTACAAAGATAGGTTGTTTTGTGAGTTGCTAGCAGGAACCAGCAGGAAATTATTTCATTCAGGGGCAGACGGTGCTGGTGACTATACAAAAAGGGCTGGGTTGATGGCAGGGCAAGAGTAGACAAGTACACACACGCACAGAAGCTAAGGATGCTCCAATTCTGTGTTGTCTGAATTCTCAGCCTGAATCTGTATACCTTAAATAAATTATTCATAGATTTCCCACATCCAAGTTAAAAAGTGCCTTCAGAGTCAGGGTCTCCTCCCCACAACCCACCCACTATGAGTTTTAATATGTAATTGGAGAACATGTAAAATAAATGGAAATGTCATTTGGCTGATAACAAAAGACTGAAATCATAACGGATTATTGAGCGGCATCTTGTGGTCCAAAGTGAGTATGACACTTACGGAAAGTCAGTTGGCTTGCTGGCATGCCACTCCAAAATGTGTTAACGTCACCTCGTATCTGGCTTTTGATAACGCTAATAAGGGGCTGTGCAAGGTTATCAATGCACCCTTATCATTATGCCACCTTAAAATATTTTTGTGAATGAGCATATTAACTTATAATTAATCATCATGCATTAATGTAAATGTATCCATGTCGGCACGTTTAATCAGCGCTCTTTCTCTTTCATATTTTAATAACAGAGCACTAAAGGAGACTTACAAGATATAAAGTAACAAAAGCAGTGTTTATAATCTAAGCCACTTCAGCAGAATTTAAAAATTAAGTGTTTTTCTATGAGATAAAATATGAAACCATTCAGTCATTTACTAAGTAAAATCCACTTTCTCTATATTCTGCAAAACCATAGGAAAAGAAGAAACGACCCTTTGTTGGTATCTTTCTTCTCTGTGTCCCATAGAATCATGTGGATTTTGACTATGAAATAAGTTAATGGACCTTCATAAACAGAGAGACAGAATCCAGAGACATAGCAACTATATATCCAATAGGCTTTTTTTTTTTTTTTTTCTCCTGAGTCAGGCTCTTGCTCTGTCACACAGACTGGAGTGCAGTGGTGTGATCATGGCTCACATGTACCCTCTAACTCCTGGGCTCAAGTGATCCTTCCACCTCAGCCTCCTGGGTAGCTAGCTTCAGGCATGCACTGCTGTTCCTGGTTGATCTTTAAAGGTTTTTGAGACAAGGTCTCGCTACATTGCCCAGGCTGGTCTCAAACAACTGGCTTCCAGAGATCTTCCTACCTCGGCCTGCCAAGACACTGGAATTATAAGTATGAGCCACTGCACCTGCCATCTGCAGGTGTTATTTTTATAAGACAGTAAGACAGCCAGCTGACTGCCAGTTCAATTTTCAAAACTCTATTCAATATTTTAAAATTTCTCATTGTAGACATGATTTGGCCACCATGGCATCATAAACAAACAAAAAAAAATACCTAAACAAAGGCAGAGTATGAGCTATCAAGTCAAAACTCGGATATCAAAAACTGCTGAAGGCATTCAGTAATTCTAATAAATTCTATATTATTTCTATCTCAAAATATTAATGTGTGGGTCAAAAATCCCAGTATATGCTGGGAAAGCATTATTGCTTTTCACCAACCTACTGTAACAAATTGCTTATGCTTTCTGGCACTTTAATTGTTCTTCTGAATAAAAAGAGGGCTTTATATCACTAATACATCATATTATTTTAAATTTTGTAAGCTCTGACATTAAAAGTGCTACTGAAAACAAAAGACATCTGCGTAAACAAATTTGCTGTATGTATCAGATATCTAAACAGGGGGAAAACATTCAAATATGTAAAGCAGAAAGAATTTAGTACAGGGAATTGGTTACACTGGTGATAGAAGAACTGAGAAGCTCAGTGACAAATGTGGGACAGTGAAGCAACCCAGAGATTAGCAACAACAGGAAGCCAATACCACCCCTTCTTTTTTATTTTTATTATTTATTTATTTATTTATTTAAGACAGAGTCTCACTCTGTCACCCAGGCTGGAGTACAGTGGTGTGATCTCGGCTTACTGCAACCTCTGCCTTCTGCGTTCAAGCAATCTTCCTGCCTCAGCCTCCTAAGTAGCTGGGATTACAGGCACACGCCACCATGCCTGGCTAATTTTTCTATTTTTAGTAGAGATGGGCTTTCACCATGTTGGCCAGGCTGGTCTCGAACTCCTGACCTTGTGATCCACCTGCCTCAGCCTCCTAAAAGTGCTGGGATTATAGGAGCGAGCTACCACACCTGGCCACCACCCCTTCAATGGAGGGACAACTGGAGGAGGCAAGGGAAGAGATATTCCCCAGGCCACAGAAGAAAAGATGAAAAACCATGACTTCCTCCTTCCACCAATCCTCCGAGCTCTCTTCAGTGCTTCCCACTGGCTAAACACAGCTGGAAAAAAGCATGTTAACTAGTGACTCTCCAAAAAGAAAAAAAAAAAAAAAAAAAAAAAAACAAGCCCTGATTCGTAGCATTTGCTGATTTCCATGGCATAAATACTCTCACCTGGCCAATTTCAAGCTACTGCTTGTATGGTCCCTGAATGTGAAGTTGAGGAGAGATGCACAATGACAGCACACTGTTACGTAGTGTTTCCCACACATATGGATATACCATAACCTCTAGAGCAGAGACAGTCAAAAGAAGGGTGGCAAAATAATTAGGAAATGACAAATTTGGAATAGATATTACCACTGCTTTTTAATATACAACAGCTTATTTAACGTAAGTTTAGATAACTTAATTTTAATGGTGATATTAACCGGTGTGAACAACCAGTTCACAGGATCTCTGAATATTTGTCAATTGGCTCTCACACACTGAAAAGAGCCAGCTCCTGCAAACCCTGTCAGCTAACAAGGAACCCTAGAAAAAGTCGTCTAAAAGTGGTCCATCCAATACAATGCAGAACAGAGCAGGGAAGAGCATGGAATAAAGCTGAGGGCAAAAAGATCCAGAAATGGTGCATTATGAATCAGCACACACCAAAGACTACTTAAGTCCATCCAACAAGAAGGCACTGAGTATCTCTATAACTAACTTCCTGCTAAACCCTGGTTAGATGGATCATAATTGGGTTCACAAAATACTTACTAGGAGAAATACGTGCCTATGGGTTGATCCCACTGGTCATTTACAATTATTTTGTCAGTTTTGTTTTTTCTACTGTCTTTTGAAGATGATAATCTTCAGAGCATCACATATTAAGAAGTAGAAAGTGTCCCAGTAATTTCTGCACTAATGAAATTTTGATTGATTTCTCTATCACGTTTTTTGGCAAATTGATTCATCATGATGAGTTTGTGATGAGCTGCCCAGCGACAGAAAGAATTCAGAAATGTTTAGAGAAACAAAGAGTTTGTTTGGGTACGGTTTGTTTTCTCTTTTGCGAACTTTGGGCACTTAGCCTCCCAGAGCCTCAGTTTCCTCATTTATAAAATGAGAAAAGAAGGGGTTTAATTAGATAATCTCTGTGGTGGTGTCTGACAGTTATGCTCCGTGACTTCATTATGGTGTGTGTGAATTCAGGATGAATATTTTATTCTATTTCTTTTCCCTTTTTAAAAAATTCCTCTCACCTACCCACTGTATTTGGCATATATCAGTCCTTTTGATCAAAAGCATAAGCCGAGTGGACATAAAAAAATAGGAAAAGCAAGGAAAGATGAGTGAGCAGTTCCAATGACAATCAGGAATCTTTTGTAAGTGGCTGCATCTTGGGAAAGCCTGATCCAGCTTATTTTCTGGGAACTAATGATCAGCTGAGATGAGTTGCTGATAGGCCGCAAAGGCAAGGACCATTAACACTTGATTGTCACTAATTCTGAGTCAATGTCCCATTTCAAAGTCATTAGTGCTATTAAAAACTGCAACAGTGCATACAAAGAAAAAAGAAAGAGAGAAAGCATTAGTATATTCTTAAGATTAACATATTACTACTGAAATACAAAAGAAATTTTCAAGAAAGACTTAATGTAATAAATGCCTATTCAGAGATTTCTTTGTGTAAATTTTATATTAAGCATTATATGAGATATAAAAATAGAAAAAAAAAACAGAAAAAAATAGAAAATACTTCCTCTACCATTAAAAAGTTTAGATTCTATACAATATTATGTTCCTATGGATTTGTACTTATTTGGCATTGATGATCTTATAAAAACTTCCCATTTCTTTTTTTGTAAATTGCATCACATAAGCCACTGGCCTCAAAAGCCTTTCAGAGCATGTTTCATAATCCACTTAAATCTATATATTCTTCCTGTCCTACAGGAAATACAAGTTTGGTTACCTGCCAAGTGCCAGTCATGAGCTAACAAAGCTAACCATCCAATGGGGGCAAATAAGTAAGAATTGCATTGAGTGTTACAAAAAGGAAAAAGCAGGTGACAATTATAGGAGTGAATGGAAAGTCCACTAATTCAAATTTGAGGGGTCTGAAATCGCTTCCATGGTAGTCATCTGCTATTTTTGCCTGCCCAGCATCTTTATCCCTCTGAGCCATAGCCCCAATTTATCCTTGAAAACTCTCTTATTTCATGGCAGTTGGGGAACTCTTCCCATTAACTGCTGACGGCAGCCCTCTGCTCAAGGGGTGGATCTGTGATCCAAGCTACACCAACTATGAGGCATTTTCTCCAAGAAAAGGGAATATTAATCCTGAGTAGTACAATCCAAGATCAAAAACAGCTAGAGTTCTTCCAATGGCAGAACCTTGAAGAGACATATGTTGGGTCCTACTTCAATTCCTGAAGCAGCCCTCATTTCTCTCTCTCCCAAGTCTGTGAGTTTTTAGCTTTTTGTTTCTTTGTGCTACTCTGTGTCCTTCCAAACAATTCTTTCTCAGTATGATAAGCCAGAGTCTGTTGCTCTTGCTTGCACCCTGTTACTCTAATAGATACTTATTCCCAGTGGAAACTCTAAGATAAGACCAAGAGATATTGCTGCCTTAGTAAAGCTGGGGGTGGTAGTGGTAGCGTTGGTAACTTTACAAAGCTGAAAGAAAATCTTTCTGGTTCGAATATAAAGCACGAGATGGAATTTCATGAGAAAAGACAAGAGTATCCAGAAAATGAATCACACAGGGCTTTTTAAACATGTTGAAGCCAAAGGGAAACCATTGAAAATATTTGTAAAGAAAAATATTTTAGAAAGACTGCTATGATGTCAACATGGAAAATAGAAGGCATTAGACTAGTGATGGGAAACCAGCAAGACAACTGTTTTAATAATCCATTCCAGAAATGATAATGGCTTGACTTAGGGTGGTGGGAATGGAAATACAGAGGGTAGCTAGATGTCCAGGAAATTGAGGAGCTTGACTCAACGGGACATGGAGATTGAGTGGATGCTGAGGTCAGGAATAGGAAGAAGTCAAAGATAACTTCCTGACTTGAGTTTTAGCTGACTCAATAGGTAATTGTCCCATTCACTGACACTGAAATAGAGAAAATAAAAAGATCCTGGTTTTCTAAAGAAAACAACCAATTTCTTATTTTAACAGCCAAACAGATATGTCAGGTAGGTAGACAGATATGTAAATTTGATTCTCAGGAGCAGTCTGAGTAGAAGATATAGGTTTGAATTTAGGAATAATCAATATATAGTTGAAAGCAGAGCTAAGGCTGTAAATGCAATCGCCTGAGGAGAGTACATAGAGTAAGCAAAGATGATAACCCAGAACAGATTCCCCGTGATATACAAACATTTTAGGGATAGAAGAAACAAGAACCTGGGATAGCCGTAAAACTCAGAGAAAAACTAAAAGACTACAATGTTATGGAGGCTAATTTTTTTTTAATTTCCACAAGAAAGATACAGATAATGCTGCCAATAAAGAAACATAAAGATTAAGAATCATCATTAGACTTAGCAAAGAGGCTATTAGGGACATTAGTCAGAGCACTGGGACAGAAACTGGACTGCAGTAGGTTGAGAAGTGAGTGGATGAAACAGAGACCGAAGTGTAGACAATATTTTTAGAAAGTGTAGCTACAAATGGGATGTAAAAAGAGAGAGCTGAACAAAAATGGGAGCAGGGAAGAAAGATTTAAAGGAATGTGCTTTAAAGGAAAGATAAACATATCACGAGTAGGTTGAAATGTTGGAGAAAAAATAACAAATTGAGATGAAGTGGTGACAAATGAGAGAGGAGTAGTAATCAATGAACTGAAATCTCTTTAAAAGTTGAATGGCATGAGGTCCAGAACTCAGATGAAAGGAATACCCTCAAACAGAAGTAGCAGACATTTTTCATCAAGAAGGAAGGAAGAAAATCGTAGAGTTTAATTTGTAGGCTTCAATGTGGAATATTGAAGAAACTCCTGTCTAATGGCCTCTAATTTCTCTTCAAATTAGCAAGAAAGTCATCTTCTGAGAGTCAGTGTTTTAGTCCATTTTGTGCTGCTATAACAGAATAGCTGAGACTGGGTAATTTATAAAGAAATTTATTTCTCTCAGTTCTGGAGGCTGGAAAGTCCAAGATCAAGAAGCTGGCATCTTGTGAGGGCTCTCTCACTGCATCCTCACATAGCAGAAGATAAAAGGGCAAGAGAGAACCCACTCCTGCAAGCCCTATTTACAGCAGCACGAATCGATTCATGAAAACAAAGCCCTTATGACCTCAACACTTCCCAAAAGGCCCCATTTCCCAACAATTAAGTTCCCAGCACATAGAATTTTGGGGACACATTTAGACCACAGCATATTGCTCCTGGCCTCAAAAAGTCATGTCTTTCTCAAGTGTCATTTCTTCCCAATAGCCCCAAATGTCTTTACTCATTTCTGCATCCAATTTTCCTCCAGTTGGTAGCATGTGAAATAAAAAAGTTATGTGCTCTCAAATTACAACAGTGGGACAAGCATAGCATACACATTCCTGTTCCAGAGGGAGAAATTTTTTAAAAAGAGGAAGAAGAAAGGAGTAACTTCCTAAGCAAGCCCAAAACCCAACAGGGCAAGCAACATTAAATCTTAGGATCCTGAGAATAATGTTCTTTGAATCCATCTCACCTTCTGGACACAATGGGGCAGAGGTTTGGTCCCCAAGGTCCCAACTCCACCTCCATGGCTTTGCTAGGTGCAGGCCACATTTTAGTTCTAACACATTGAAATCACAAGCCTGTGGCTCTCTCAGGCTGACACTCACTGCATGCAATGGCACTACAGTTCCAGAGTAACAGGAGCAGCCAGCTTTCATGGCTCTACTAGGCATTGTCCTAGTGGGGACTCTGCAGCAGCTTCACCCATGCCTGCGCCATAAGGCTGTCTGAGATATCCTTTGAAAGCTAGGTAGAGGAAGCTATGCCTCCACAGCTTTTGCACTCTGCATGCCTACAGAGTTACCACCACATGGCTGCCTCCAAGGCTCACTGCTTGTGCCTTCTGGAGTGGTGATTTAAGCCACACCTGGACCCACTTGAGCCATAGCTGGGGCATCTGGGGAGCACTATGCTGAAAACTGGGGAGCAGAGACCCAATGCAGCCCTGAGTAGTGAGCCTTAAGTTTCTATAAGCACTCTGAGCCCCTCCCTTTAAATCATCCTACCCTCAAGTCCCCAGCTCTTTAGGCCTGAGATGGGCATGGAGACCCCAGATCTTTTCAAAATGCCTTTGGGGTCATTATTCCATTGTCTTGAAGAATAGTACCTGGCTTCCTTCTAATCATACTAATCAAACCACAGCACATGATTTGTTTCTATAAAATTACTGATTATGTCCACATTCAAAGACTCTGTGAGAATATAATTTTTGATTCCAGTTCTTTTTCTTCTTGTTTCTGCAGTCTGAGCCTTTACCCCATAGCATCCTTTTCGTCTGTGGGATCAATCAAGAAGCAACAAGAAATAAAATGGTGCAATATAAGCAATCAAGGACAGCCCCTCAGTGTGAGCCTTCTCTTGTCTTTGAGTTTCTCTAGCTTTGTCCTGCAGTAATTTAGGAAGAAGATTTTCACCAGCAAAGGAATGTTACTGAAGATTGGTTTTTCTTCTATTTATTGTTTCCCTATGTAGGCTTCTGATAAAGAGGAATCAGTATAATAGCAAGGAATGGGCATTGATTCCATTGCAATATAAGAATTAAATAATTCACTCATTTAAGAAATATTTGTTGTGTGCCTACTAGGTGCCAGGCACTTTTCTAGGCATAAGGGCTAATAAATAAGACAAAGTTCTTGCCCCCATGGAGCTTATATGGTTGGCAGCCAAACAGCAATCATGTAAATAACTAAAACAGTTTCCAGTAGTGGTAAGAGCCATGAAAAAAAAAATTGTTACCATAAAAAAGAACAAGTGAAGAGGAAAGAGGGGATTATTTTGATAGAGTGGTCAGGACGGATTTCTCTGAAAAGGTGATTTTGGAGCTGACACCTGAACTGTAAGAAGAAAGGGATCATTCAAAGCTCTAGACCTTAAGAGTTTACAGAGAGATCTTTGCTGACAGCTGGTGCCAAGTCTTCAAGCAAGATGGACTCATCTTGTTCGAGTTAGAGGGGCAAAAATGAAGCTGCAGAGGAAAGAAAGGGCAGATCATGTTAACTCTTGAAAGTTAGAATAAGGAGCGTATATTTCTTGCTTATTAAAATAAGCAGTCAATGGAGGATTTAAGTAGGGAAGCAATGTCATCTGATTCACTTATCACTACTATATAAAAAACTAAGTCTCCATCCTGAAATCTGAGCACCTCCTATGCTTCAAAGGGTAAGACAAAACATATTAAAGAGTCTTAATCAGTCAACCTGCTTCTTGCACTTTATGTGCTAGGAATTTTCATTGTTTTGAAAAGTGAAAACTTTGAACAATTGCATTCTGTATTTCTCACCATTCATTTTATCCCAACTATTCAGTATAATTGTGATTAAGCCTTTTGCCAAGTCCACCTAAATCACTGGATAAACTCAAGGAATTGTAATTTTTTTTATCATGACAGCCATCAAGGTTGTTTACAAACTCAGATTTTCACCACGAAAAAGATCAAGAGCCTGGTAAGGATACTGTAAATTTCACTCAGTATTCTTCTTTATTTGAAAAATTTGAATTCTGAACTATTATGCTTCTTGAAATCCTTGTTAATTAATATTAGACTTACTCATTTTCATTTAGTTTTTAGAGGTCCAATATTTAAACTATAACACCTAATGAGTAATTAGAATTTTGAGGTATTACATTGAATAGTTATTAAGAATCTAAAATTCATAAACCACTACATTAACACAATTCTAATATAATCTTATAAAAATAGAATGAAAACCAATGACTGCAAAATCCTTGTGATCATATTGTTAAACTTTAATATAAAATAAAAAATCAATGCCGTTGCAGCTTTTCAGGTCCAACATTTTGATTAATGACTTGCGGGAAGGCATTCATGTCAGTCTGATCCAATCTGTACATGAAATGAAACTGAAAAAATAAATACTAACTTGACAATTCTCAAAGCCGAGCAATGGACATGAGTGATGGACCAAATATTTTCAGACAGAAATTAGTAAGACCATAAAAGGATAGGATGGGGAAGATGTGTCTCAATCAACAGCCACTACACAAAGCTAAATACTGTACAAAGCTAAAGCTCAGCTGTAAGCCCAGTGGGTTAATATCATTTTAACATGAAGTTAGCAGAAGTATTTCAGTGTCTCAAATAAGGAAGCAAGTGATCTTCTATAATTCACCAATTCAGTCATGAGGACTAAGGGGTGATGATCGCAAACTGAAACGCATGCAGATGAGATCTATAGTTTGGCAAGAAGTCATATGAGGAAATACAAAGACAATTGATGACACTGGGCTGAAAGGAAAAAGAAGTGAGAAGAACTGAATAGTGGCCCTTTGAAATGCTACAGAATTCCCATGTAGGAGTCAACAAGAAGAGGAATAAAATTTCTTTTGATGCAGCCTTGGATGGAGTCCTATGACCAGTGAGTGGAAGTTATAAAGAGATGGATTATGAGCCAATGTAAGCAAAAACTTTCTAACAGTTAGATATGGTATAAAATAGATGGTTTCCTCAGTCCCTAGGTAGTTCTCTGTCACATGGATCATTCCAGGCATGCAGAGTTGAGGATACTGTTTGGGTTAGGATGGGATCAAATGTTAAGATCCTTTTCGATCTCAAGGTTTTACATATGCTATTAGAGCTTAGTTGTTAACATAATAGCAATGTGTGTTAAGAACAAGATCCTCCAGACACTACAGTATTTGCTGAATATTTATTGCAGAAGGTAGAAATTGAAAGGCAGTTCCAGTTATGTTGCAAAAACCACCAGAGAACATAACTTTCATATTATTTCTCCATGCGTCCTTTGAGAAATTGTTAAATGCCTCCACAACGATGAAAGTCACACAGGTGATGTTTCTGAAAACTAAGCAATGAGTGTGAGTATTGTTCCTTCATAGAGATGTTTCCATCCCTCATCACAAGCCTAATAGCTCTTGGGAGATAACTGGTTTATACTAGGAAGATTCAGGGTCCAAAGAATTGAAACCACTAAACAAGTTAAGTACAGGTGTTATCAACAGAATTCCCAAAGACAATCTGAGCCATTCCAATGAATTTAGTCACTGAATTGATTTATTTGTAACCCATCATTATACATTTGCTTTCAGGTAAGAAAATAAGATTTTGAGCACTTACTCAAAAAGATGCCTTTTAACCATGGACTGACTAATCATAAAATCAAGGTGAATAGTGGAGTACATTTGAAGCTAAGGACCTTGTCATAAAAGATCTAGCATTCAAATGAACCTGGTTAATCAATCTCTAAAGCAGCATTTCCTAAACTGTGAAATCAATATTCACAGAAGAAGAGAAAAAGATTAATTGGTTAAAACCAAAGGTCTGGAAACACTGTGCTAATATGATGCTAAACTGGCTTCTCTACTGAAGGACTTCTCGGAGCTTTTCATGTTTCCTGTGAATTTCCAAGAAAGTCTATGCTATGCAGGAAATATATTCTATGTTTAGAACAAGGCACTTCAAGACACAACAGTTACGCTTCTAGGAAACAGTGTCAGAAAGTAGAGAATAGAATGCAGTTCTGCTTATGTTGCATAAATAATCAGAAATCATGTATAACAAGTGGTGGGCTGGTAAACTTTTAACAACCAGTTCTGTGGGTGGAAAATACATGCAAATATATACATATATACATACATACATAACTTTATCATAAATGTTTTTCATATAAATGGTATTAGCACACAATTAACAAATACTATAAAATAT
Organism: Mandrillus leucophaeus; assembly: GCF_000951045.1. Classification (NCBI taxonomy): domain Eukaryota; kingdom Metazoa; phylum Chordata; class Mammalia; order Primates; family Cercopithecidae; genus Mandrillus; species Mandrillus leucophaeus. Next base: position 176,442 of record NW_012102699.1, read on the forward strand.
ACAACACTGTTATAAATTTCATATGGCCAGTGAATTCTCTCAGAATACGTTCTTGGTTTTTTGCCTGACTCATAGCTGTAACCACTTTATGGTCACAAATTAATAAACAGGTGTATCTCTAACATAAATGTTGGCTGATATTTTTGCCTATTTTAATGAGTAAGACAAAAGTGAAACAACAAAGACATATGTCAGATCATTGTTGAGCAATTTCCTTGTTAAATCAGACACTAGTTTTGAACACTGGAAAACTATATTTTCTCAATATTCTGTGTTTTGTACAATGTAATGGCTACATAAGCAAGAAATTATTAAGTTTGATTTGCATTATTAACATTTCCTTCAAGACATTCTTCAGTCTGTACAATTGGCAAAACAATAAATCCCATCACCAATTTATAATGTCTTCTAATTTCTATGATGTAAATATTCTCACGATGCTCAATTTCAGACTATCAACATGATATCACTGGAAGCAGGGCTGAAAAGATTTACAGCAGCACACTATTATATAGTGTTTCTACCACATAGATATAATATTGATATAGTATTAATAGATATAATATTAATAACTTCAGGGCATAGTTACAAGATGTAGTAAGAAAAAAAGGAAGAAATAAGTTTTGAAATTTTATCACTTTTGTTTTAAATATGATTTATTTAATTGTAAGTTTATAAAATTTATTATTTAACAATGGCTATGTAATAACTACCAGCTTATTGAATTCTTGAATATTTAACAATCAGCATTTGTTATCTAGTGTGAGCTGGTTCCAGCATATCACTCATGTGACCAGAAAATTATTTTGTCTCTAAGGAAGCCTTCATGAGATATATAGACCAAGGTCCCTAACCCTCTATAGCTTTCACACTTCACACTTAGCCTCTCTCCCTTTCTCTCTGTCTCTCTTTCTCTACATATATAGGTATATATATGTACCTCCAAGATATATATAGAGTTATTTTTTAAAGTAATAATTTTCTTTCATATTCCTATTAGAACTTTGTTAAACGTAGCTCTTGGCATACAAAAATAGCCTTTACAGTTTAAAATACCTATTGAATTGCTCATTTTATGCTTCAGCTAATGTTTACATTATAAAGAACTGAATATATTAAAAGAAAATGTTCATACAATAGAGAGTATACAAAAACACACTAATCAGATTCACATGTAAACCATATTTACAAAACATATTTATCTTGAAAATTCTAGGGTTTCTGGTTTAGACAAAAGTAAGAATCACTTGGGCAGCAGCAGTTGCTTAAACCAGTAACAAAAGAGAGCCATTCAAAATTCCCTTTGAAAAAAAAGGGGAAAAAATGTCTTGGGTTTCTTGCTGGGGTTCTGGTGTTGCGTAATTGGTTTATTTGAAGATTAGATTAATGTTGCTGGTAATTCATTTCTAAATTGAGATTATGTTGGTAGAAAGAAATCTAGGCAATGGGGAAAAACATGGAGAAAAACTTCCTTCCGGATGGTCATGTCTCGTTGCTTTGGCTGGGGAAGTTGCACCAAGAAAGTTTTTGGGGAAAAGCAACCTTGGAGTGTGGGAAAAGCAGGATCCACATGTATTCTGGGAGGAGGGGACTACAAACAATCCCCTCCCCATGAACAGTATCCTTGGATCCACTGTCCCTACTAGACCTCATGGTGGAGTGGGAGATAAGTAAACACATCCCGGAAGCAAAGATGAAAGCCTGAATGAAGGAGAGAGAAGCCTTTCTTTCAGGAGACCAGCTCATTTACTGATGAGGAACCAGAGGCAAAATGCTTGCTAGTGAATGTGCTATTTGGAAAAAGCACTCATGGACTTTTCTGTCTTCTTCATGCTTAATAACATCAACTCATCTTTTTCTGAGCATTTGGATTTCTCTTTTTTCCAGTTATTTTTCAAGAGAATTTATTTCATGCTGAAGTACAAAGTTGATTATATCCAGGTTTCCATAAGCTTCCTCCAGACTTGGAGCTTTTGATGGCTCTCTCTCGAGGCTGGCATCAGTTAACGATGATTCTGGTCCTTTATACTCTTTTCTTTTTTAAATAAGGCTAAGCTTGTCAAGAATTTTACATTTTTCTTTGATGTGTTCAGCAAGTTTTATAGGCAAGCTGTTTTCCTCTTCTTAAATAACATCCTATGTTTAACGGATCTAAAAACTTCTGAACAAGAGAATTATAAATAGTGCAATGATTGCTGCACCTAACCACTACCTCCCAGAGCCCTCTGCCATATCTTTAGGCAACCCTACTGTTTTCATCTGTTTTGTGCTGCTATAACAGAATACTTGAGACTGGGTAATTTATAATGAACAAAAATGTATTGGCTCACAATTCTGGAGGCTGGGAAGTACAACATCTAGGCACCTAGCATCTGCTGAGGGCCTTCTTGCTGTGTCATCACATGGCAGAAGGCAAGAAGGCAAGAGAGAATTAAAAAGGGCTAAACTTGTCCTTTTATAATAGTAACAATCCCAGCTATGAGGGTGGCGCTCTCATAGCCTAAACACCTCTTAATGGCCTCACCTCAATATTGTTACAATGGCAGTGAAATTTCAACATGATGTTTAAAAGGGGACAAATATTCAAACTGCAGCACCTACCAGAACCCAGTGTAGCTTCTCAAAGGTCAGCCCCCAAGTAAGGCTTTACTCCTTTCTACAGGCACTCCTGGCCCCCAATCTCTCACCAGAACTCCCACCAGGAGCCATGGATCCATCAAGCCCAAGAAGATACCCCCGACCACCATCACTAATACATAGCATTTTCCCAAGAACTCAAATCCACGTCTGACAACTGGAACAAACTGAGCAAGGATTGTTTGGTGAGAAGAACAAGAACAAAAAAGAATTCACATGCCCACTCTACAGACTAGTGTGCTCTCTTTTCTCTCCTTTGATATTAACATTTTAAAGAATAAAATACATAGAGAATAATGCACAAATCATGAGTGTATAGTTTGATTAATTATCAGAAATTGGACACAGCCATATAGTGACCACCCAGGTCAAGAAATAGAATAATACCTTCTGCCCCCCAGAAATCCTACTCTTGTCATACTGAAACCTCTGTATCTTCTTTTTCCAAGATAACAAATATTTTGACATCTAATATCATAGATTCAGCTGTTTTTGAGCTTACAGTACCTATTCTTTAAGTCTGGTTTTTTTGCAAAACCTTAAGTTTGTGTGATGAATCCATGTTGCATGGACCAATATTTCATTCATTTTCATTATTGTATAGCATTTCATTAAATGAGCATATCACAATAGATTCATCCCACCATTGATGAACATTTGGGTCCTTTCCAGTTTCTACTACCAAAAAAAAAAAAGCATTGCTATGAATATTTATTTTACATGTCTTGTTAGGAACATATGTATGCATTTGTGTTGGAGATATTCCTAGGAATGAAATTGCTTGGTCAGAGGGTAGGCATATATAGTAGATATTGTCAATTTCCAGAGTGGTTGACTAACTTCCACTCTTACCAGCAACTCTAAGAGTTCTAACTGCTCTATCTATATCCTCACCAACTCTTGTTAGTATTAAACTCTACATTTAGCCTTCCTTATTGAATATTTAAAATATTCACAGTATTTTAAATATTGTGATTTTAAATTGCATTTTCTTAATTGCTAATGAGATTCAGCACCTTTCCACATCTTTATCTTTCATCATCTTTTGTGAAGAGCTACAGTTCTCCCACTTCTTTTTCCAGTGGGCTCTCTTTTCCTTATTGACATAGGAATTTATGACACAAGCCCTTTTTCAGTTCTCCATGTTCCAAATATCTCCTCTCAAATTGAAACTTGTGTTTTTCAGTCTCTAAATAGGGAATTTTTATACAATGAAATTCTTACTATTGATATGGACAAATTTAACAATCTTTTCCTTCAGAGTCAGTGTTTTTCATGCCTTGTTTAAAAATCTTTGCCTACTCCCAGGTCATAAAGTTTTTCTCCTAAATTACCTCCTAGGAACTCTATCATTTTATCATGTATGTTTACTATCCACCTGGATTGATTTTTGTATTGGTATGAGGCAGAAGTTAGGCTTCTATTTTTCATACGGATATACAATCAACAAAGCATCATTTATTAAATATAAAACTGTTCTTTCTCCACAGACCTGAAGTGTAAACTTTGAGTAAGTAAAGTCTACATTTATTCATGAGTCTGATCCTGGACTCTAATCCATTAGAATATTATATATCTGTATGCCAATATCATACTGTTTTGATTACTACAGGTTTATTATAAATCTTTATATAAGGTAAACTCATCCAACTGTACTCAAGATTGTCTTTGCTTTTCTTGGTCCTGAGTATTGCCAAAAGAATTTTATTATATATAAGTACACATTAAAAAGAAAAAAAATGCTGGGTTTTGATACATATAGTCTTTAATCTATAGATAAACTCTGAGAAACTGGTGTCTTCATAATAATGAGTCTCCCAATCCATGAACACAGTATGTTCTTCCATTTATTTGGGTCTTCCATATTTTTTCAATGTTTTACAAAGGATTATGCAGAACTTTCTATTTCCTCTAGTGTCAGTTTTGATAGGTTGTGTTTTTCAACAGATTTGTCTGTTACATCACAATTTTCAAATGTACTGCATTAAGTTGTATGATGATGCACCATTTTTAATTCCTGATATTGTCTTGCCTTTTGACGGTTGGAAAACTTGTCAGAACTTATAAACTTTATTAGTCTCCTAGAAAAAATTGGCTTTGTGATCTACTCTATTTATTTCCTATTTCTTTTATTTCTAAATTTGCCTTATTTTCTCCCCTCTGTAAATTTAACTTGCCATTCTTTTGCTGAGATCTTGAGAGAATACTCTTAGATAATTTATATTTAGCCATTTTTTAATTCTAATACAGGCTTTAAGACCATACATTCTCTCTACACATGGCTTTACCTGTATTCCACAAGTTCTGATATGGCATTTTTATTATCATTCATTTTAAAATATTTTCTGGTTTACATTGTTATTTCCTTTTTGATCCATGATAATTTAGAAGTGCTTAATATACGTTATTTTTCTAGTTATCTTTTTTATTAATTTCTAGTTTAATTCTACTGTGGAATTTAAACATTTTAAATTGTTTGCAATTTGTTGAGACTTGATTTATAGCCTGTAAGTGACCCAAGTGCACATGAATAAAATGCAGTCATTTAGTATAGGATTCTGTATGTGAGTATTGCATCACATTTGTCAGACATTGTATAAATCTTCTATATCCTTATTGACGTTTGCCTTTTGACTTTTTCAGTTACTGAAAGAAGTCTGTCAAAATTTCCTACTATGTTTGAGGATTTCTCTTTGGTAGATAGATGATAGACAGACAGAGAGAGATTGGGGAAGAGAGAGAGAGAGATGAATAGAAGCAGAGACACACACAGAAATACTGAAAGATGGCAACAGAGAGACAATATTTTGCATACAAATGCACAGCATACAAATTTAGAATTTTCTCATTTTTGTGTCCATTCTTTTTGTTTCCTAATATTTTGAGTTTATCTCTTATAAAGTAGCAGGTTTGTATTTTGCATTTAATCCAGCCAGTCAACATGGAAGTATTTCATCTGCATACATTTAATAAAATTATCGATGTATTTGGGTTTAAATCTACCCATCTTACTATTTTTCTGCTGTTCCTCTTGCTTTGTGATCCTCTTTCTTTTCTTCTTGCCTTATGTCTAGTTGACTACATATTATATATTATTCCATATTTTTGCCCTAATTTGTTTGTTAAATATATATTCTTATTCTAATATTTCAGGGTTTCCCCTAGAAGTTACTACATGTATCTTCAATTTATTGACATCTAATATAAATTAGTTTTAATATTTCATTAATATTTTAATGTATTATTTTCATAATACAAAACTACATTTAATCCATTTAATCTCACTAAAATATAACATAAACAATTTTTTAGTGAGACCAAGGTGATTAAAATGCTTCATTATCTATGAAAATCCAGATTCAACACTTTGAGATACAATTTAGATATCTGAATTTAAACTCAAGCTCATGTCAATATTTAGCTGTCTGACATAAAAAAACCTACCTCAGAAAGGTATGTAGATAAAAATGGAAAAGCTCCCCACACTTGCTAAAATCTGACATATCCTTCAGTCCTCATCCTTCAATTAGGCAAAATTTGTGTGGATATTAAGTTAGCAAATTTTTGTATTCCCTAAATGCAGGCATTTGTTTCTACAAATTAATTAGCAAGTGTAACAGTCTTAGTTTTAAAAATTGTTTTGAGCATGAGTAATATGATTCAAAGAGTCAGAATATTTTTTTCAAATGTTGATTATGTTGATAGAATCTTAGACCATTTTCAGCAACAAAATCACATAAGCAATTATAACCTTCCCAAATGCCATTTTTCAAAATGCTCTTTCCATAACGTAAGTATCTTTTGAAAAACAATTACTTTCTCATTCACAACTAAAATATCACCTTTATGTTGAAGCGACTAATTAAAAGTGTATGTTTTTTCAATATCTTCTAAGGAAGGTACTAAAGAAAGCCAATTGTTACAAAAGGTCAGCAAATTTGGAGCATTTCTGTGTTTGTAAAAGAATAAAGTATAAGCTATCTTTCCGGTTTACTTCTCTTTTAAATAATTTGCCACATGATCAAGAACAAACTTACATGTGGTTAAAATTATTTTCATTGTCACTCTTCATCTCATTACAAACACTGTAAAGATGCAATATTTCAAAGTCTTATTTTAAAAAGAAAAAAATTAACCACATCAATGAATCATGTAGCACTTTGGTTATATTTGGCTTCAACTTCTTCCCTGCAATATTTCTGCTTATGAATGCTGCAGGAAATGAATTGCCCTCATGATTCTTACTCTGTGATTTTCCTTCCAGAATCCTTTCTTTTTAAAATTCCAGTCAAAGCAGCTATACTCACCCAGCTTTTCCAGAAAATTGTTTTAGTCAGTTAATCTATAAAAAGTATCTTATTTGATACTTTCTTCTTTTATGGGTCACACAGTAGATTTTTTATGTTCTTTAATGAAACAAAGCCTAATAAATACTATAAACTGAGACATGATCAAGCCAGCTGTACCTTGAGGCAGCTATATAGCAAACGTTCTATGTTTGCTCTAATACTTGTTTCTTCAAATGATCAGCCGTGTTTTCTCTGAGCTTTCCAATAGTATTTGCTGGCAAAGGAATACATTTTGGTTTATTGCCATATTGTTTGCCAAACACAGTGTTAGCCATTTTTACCATAACTATAAGAATAAGGTACTTCCCATTGGCATGTAAAATTACTGTTTCTCACTGTTCATTACTATTATTCATTTAATGCATACATTGATTGTCTACTACATGCCACATAGTTTTCTAAGTTCTTAGGGTATTGCATTAAACCAAATTGAAAAATGCTGCCTGCACTCAGAAAGCTATTCTTTAAACCTCAAAAGTTGCTTCTAAACATTTAGGATGAAGTTCAGTAAATTTTAGTAAAACATTGAATATCTCATGATTTTAAATATCCTTGAACATGCTACAGGTTTTTCCTTATGTTTTGGTTGCTTTGTTTTTAATTGTCTTGGTAATTGCTTCATCTTCTTATTGCCATTAATTCATACCCAAAGCACAATATAAACCAGAAGTGAGATTCATTCTTAACAGTAGTGATTTTCCAAGCTTCCTTTTTCAACATATTACTTATATGATTAGATCACTGTGGTTTTCATATTGTCAGCACCACCCTTTTCTTGTTACCTAGTATTTACATTACTAACCTGTATTTTATAGTGTCTGTATAAGGTGGGGCCCAAGCAACAAACAAACCACTCTTAGTTATTTTGACAGATAATTTAATAAAGGAAATTGGCTCAAGAGGCATTTAGGACTTAAAAGGGGAAAGGGGACACTGTGGTCTCAGAGAGCACATTAACTTAGGAAGCAGCTTCCACTCCCGGGGCCAGAAATCAAAGGGAAGAAGTTGGGGTTAACAGATCCCAAAGCCTGTGGGAAGCTGGGGGTCCTGGGACCCAGATCCCTGAAGAGATATTGGTGCTGTTTCCTTAGGTGCTCAAAGGAGGAGCCCACAGGGTAGGGCTCAGACCTCCAAGGAAGGAGCATAGCCTGACTGGTGCTGCCACACTGGAGTTTCTGAGTGTGGAAAGAATGTGAGAACTGGAACCAACTGCTTTTGGAACCAACTGGGGTGACAACAACAAAAGCAGCAGACAAGTAGGAAGGAGCAAACTCTTGCTCTCTTCTCCTACCTTCCAGGTTGACAGAATTCTGCATAGGGAACCAAGTGACAAGGCAGAATTGTGGTTTGTAGAGACCTAAGCCATGGGTCACAAGGGAGAGTGCACAGTGAGGCGAGAGACGATAGCATAATACGCAGTCATGTCTCTGCAGAAAAAGTTTTAATCACATAGAGGGTTAGTTTATTCAGTAGCAACCTATTATTATAGGTAATTTAATTCATAAAATTGCAAAACTAGGCTATGTAGGCTATATTATGTCACAATGCATTAGGAAAAGGTCATGCCGATGACCACCACAGTACACAACCCTGGGTTGTTGAACTCTCAACTGACATATGTCACATGTGACCAGTCAACAAATGGACCAAGACAGAAGGAACCAATGCCAATTGGGATCATGGAGACAAGTAGATATTACTGGATTCTTTTTCTTAATGTAAATATAAACTGAAGTTCTAATGTTTTCCTACCATATTCATTGAATGGCTTGTAAAAATGGCTGTCATCCCTCTGGACCATTGATCTAGACCAGGGCTTGGGAAACAAATGGCCCATGGGCCAAATTCCACCTGTTACCTGCATTTTTAAATAGAGTTTTGTTAGAAGACAACTATGCTTATTTGCTTATATATTGCCCATGAATGCTTTCACACCACAACCACAGAGTTCAGTAGCTGTAACAGAGACTGTTTGTCCTGCAAAGTCTAAAATACTTGCCATTTGGCCTTTTACAGAAAAGTTTGCTGACCCCCGGTCTAGACATCACTGTCCAACAGAGCTTTTGGCAATGATAGAACTCTTTTACATCTGTACTTTCCATAATGGTAGCATCTAGCCATTTGTGGCTATGGAGGACTTGAAATGCAGTGCAACTGAAGAACTAAATGTTTCTATTTTATTCTTATTTTTAAAAGCTACATGTGGTTAGTGACTACTGCATTAAATAGTGCAAAAAATAAATAGAAATAGGAGCAGTGATGGCTCTAGAGGCATCTAGCATTGATTTTTGATTATACCTTAAAGTCTTAGAGAAAATATATTGGAGCATATATTTCTAGACCCCTGTGGCAGACATCCCTCATGCATGCCAATATTTTCCTTCCATGTACATTGAGGATTACAATCCCTCATTCCTTTGAAGTTGTGTGAGCGTATGACTGATTTTATATGATCAAATGTGAGCAGAAGTGATGTGCATCACTTCCAGGCCAAAGCATTTATGTGCCCACACTCACCTCCCAGCACGTCCTTGTCTTGCTGAAGCAAATCCCAACACGCTGTGTTGAAGAGTCAGTGTCCTAAGATGACGGTGTGATCTCTCGCCACCTGAGTCCTTGATTGACAACTGTATGGAGGAAGGCACTCCTCCAGCCCCTGGTGGACATGTGCATGAGTGAAAAGGAAATGTTTTTTGTGTTAACAAATTAATGTTTGGAAGTTAGTTTTCACCCTAGCATCAGCTACTCAGCCCTCACAGGATCCACTAACATAGCATTCAAATGGCCTCAGAAAATTGTCTTCCTTGTCTAGCACATGCCAAATAAAGCTAGAGGTATCTTATGCAAGCTAGGGAGATGAGGCTGCAAAGTTGGTGATTTATTAGCTCTGAGTTTCTTTGGAAATAGTGAGTTCCTAGAGCTCTGGGTCATGGTGATTTGGAGTCAGTTTGCCACCTGGTGAAATAAATGATGTTTAAAGGTCTATTCTTGCCCTTCCGGGTCCCTACTTCCTGTTGTACTGGTGTAGAAGGTGAGGATTGCTTAGGGAGTCAGGCACATGAAAAATTGAGTCCCGACTCTGCCATTTAATATCTCCATGACTTTGGGTGAATCACTTGGTTTCAAGTCCCAATTACCCCTTGATTGAAATGTTATTAAGTATAGCACCTTTTCCTGATTGTTACAAGCATCAGCAATGACTTAAAATAACTATTAGTGTACCCCTCAATCCGAAAAACATTCCTTTGCCCCTGTTCCTCCTTTCACTGGAAATACCCTAAGCATTTCAAGTTGCCTCTTCTTAAATGTTACGTCCCTCTCACTCAGCAACATTTTCTCTTGCTGCATTAGTTGACCGTGATGCCTTCCTCTCTTTAACTCTGTCTCTCAAGTTTTGCTGGCTCCTACTCTTCCATCAAAATCCATCTCGAGGCCAGGCGCAGTGCCTCACATCTGTAATTCCAGCACTTTGGGAGACTGAGGCGGGTGGATCACAAGGCCAGGAGATCGAGACCATCCGGGCTAACATGGTGAAACCCCATCTCTACTAAAAAATACAAAAAATTAGCCGGGGGTGGTGGCAGGCGCCTGTAGTACCAGCTACTCAGGAGGCTGAGGCACGAGAATGGCATGAACCTGGGAGGTGGGGCTTGCAGTGAGCCGAGATCATGCCACTGCACTCCAGCCTGGGCAATACAGCCAGACTCCATCTCAAAAAAAAAAAAAAAAAATCCATCTCAAAAGTCACCTTCTCAGTAAAAACAGCCCCAACGTGGGACAAAGTTTGCCTTCCTCTTCCCACCCAACCCTTGCTCTGAGCACCTGTGGTGCTCTGCATGACTTCTAGGGTTGCATTTGACACAACTGCATTGTTGTTTTTCACTCATTCTCTTGACAACTCATTAATGGCAGCACTGTAGACTTCTCATCCTTGTATTCACACCCCCATCTCTTGTTGCACTAAGTAGAGTTTCTGGCACAGAACAGGACATCGGTAATCACGAAAATCAAGGAGGGAAAAGAAGAAGAAGTTAAAAAGGAGGAAAGGAAAAGAAGGGACTGAAGGAAAAAAGAAAAACTTAGGAAACTCTGACTTCTATGAAATAGAAAATACATGGAATTATAGTCTCCCCTTCCAAGAAAAGTGTACCTTCTTTTTAAAGAATTAGTTCAAAATCTTTCTTACTGAGTCATGCAGAATTTTTTAATGATGTTTGAGTTGACAGGTAATCTATAAAAGGAAAGAGTTCATTGCAGATTGATGAAATGGAGGCAGTTTTTATTCTTCCTCTTGGCTTCCATACCCACATTTTTATAATTATTTATATTTCATTAATCTGTTAACTATAAAAAGAAACTCAAAAGGTGAGAGGGAATATATTTGGTTACCCACGTTACTAATGCCACAAAGAAAGAACTGGCAGAGATCTAATAGCTGAGGCCCAGCCGTAGTGCAGAAGAGCCTTCAAAAAAGTTGTGTCAGACCTTCTTTATTACAATCATGCTTTTTCTTTGGAAGGGAAATGTTCCTAGTAACACACTGTAATAAAGCATTAACTTTTTTAAATAGAAAAAAATCAAACCCTGTGACACGTAACACAAAATGGAAGGAGAATTCTATAAGCATTTTGGGAGGCCACACAAGGTTGTAGCCAGTGAGGTTATCATCAATTTCTCTTTGCTGCTGCCCCAAATATTCTACCAGATCAAGTCGATGGCAGGTATAAGGGGAAGGTTATTCCTCCCAGTAAAGGACATGGGAGCAGTGACAAGAAAGAGAAAGAAACTAATATTGGTTATGAAACTCCAGGAAAATCCGTGTTGAATTATTTATGTCTAAGTTTGAATGTTCCCTTGCTGTTTTTAGCTGTCAGAAAGTCTAAAAAGAAAGTCACAGAATTTTCTCTCTCCAGCCAAGAGGACAGCTTCTTTGAAAAGGTGGCCCTTGGAGATGAAGCCCTAGAAGTCTCAAGGTACAGCATGGGGCACGGGGTTAGTGAGGGCTGAAGTTTAGATGAGAAGTATTTCTAGGTGCGCCAAAAGGTCAGCACAATCAAATTGCTCTGGGACAAGAGCAGCCAACAGAAAATTATCTGTCATCCTGAGTAGTCCTTCCACGATGCTTCAGAGGCCATATGTCTCTCAATTTGTAAGATGGTCAGCAATTGTGTGCAGTCGACCACGCTGTCTCCCTTCGAAATAATGAACGAGACCAAAGTTCAAGATAGAGAGGTTGAACTGAACCTATTCAGCATCGAGGGAAGTTTTCTACTTCTTCATTAAGTGGATTGCACAGATTGGGTCTCAGCCTAACCAAGTGATGTTTCCCTGAACTGTGGAAGGTCATCATGTGCTGATGGCTTGGATTCAGCATTCGGTGAGATGAAAGAGAAGCCAAAGCTTTGTAACCATATGCATTGCTCTCAGGGACCTAAAAAGGAGATTCCCTGACCCCATTTATTGGTGAACAACTGGATGGATGGTTGAACAGAAAAGAGCACTGTAGGTTTTCACCTCCACAGAAATCAGCTGCTGTGATTTTTGGAAGGCATAGGATATTATTCTAGAAGTTCTGAGTGCAAGCCCGTGCCTACTGCAGTGAAACACTCAGCCACCACTATCAGTCAGGGATGCTGGAGAGTTAGGAGGAAAATAACTCTTATATTCTGGTACCCTCTATTAACAGGAACAAATGTTGAAGGAAAATAAAATCAAGTGTATAGACACCAGAGGATAAGGGGAAAAAAGGGATTTTTTAAATGTTTTGTCAATTTTAAAAATACATAATTTTTAAAACTATTTTTGTAAGGAACCAAGGAAAAGTTTGCAATGGAGAGAAATATATCATTAACTACTCATTCTGAAGTAACTAAATATAATAAAATTGACTGTACTGTAAATGAAGTCATCTCCCCCAAAATACAGTAAGCCATGAAGTTGAAATCTGACAAGCTTTGTTATCTTCTGAAGATTGATGCAAATCTATCCTCTCTCGTCTGGCCTTATGATTCAAGGAACTATACATTCTGCCTTTCCTGTGACCGTTTTCATTTCTGCCTCTTGGTCTCAGCAAAATTATTAACATCTTCTTTCATTTTCAAAGGTGACCTGGTTTGAACAACTAGATGATCATACTACTCATAAATGGTTTCCATACAATATACATGCTTTGTTATTTCTTAATTGGAAGGTGAAGGGAGTTTCTCTGCAAATAGGAAAAGTCTCAGTATAACACCATGTGTTATACAAAAGCACAAATAGGTTTAACCTCACAACTGGACAGCAGAACAAAACACCACATGATGCTAAGATTAAGCTAACAAAATTATCCTCAATGCCTTTACCAGTGGAATTTCTCCCTCTAGCTCTCTTAGGTCACATGGCATTTTTAAATTTGACATAATTGATGTGATCTTGTAATATCAACACCAGATTTACCGTAAAAAGAGAGAGAAGCTGCTGACAAAGCTCACATCTGTAGTGTACATGTGAACAGCACGTGCTGTTTTTTTCTGCACTTAAGTCGTCCTTTGAACATCTTCCATGTTTTAAGTTATGCCTTCAAAATTGCTCAAGACAGCTGGGCCTCTTGCCTGTTTCTTGTTAATTAATTCTTGTAGTTAGGCCTCTGCTGTTATTACCATTTGTTTATTGGCTGTTATCATCATCATCATATTTGTTTATCTCTCTAAATAAGCTAAATACTAAGATCCTGAAGTGAATACAAGACAGTAATATAAAGCTTGTGAAGGAAATGAAAGAGAATATTGGATAATCATGGTAGGAAATTTTGTTCCTGACAAACTACTTACAGGCATAGATTCTCATGACAGAGCAAAGGGAAAGAGGACATTTCAAAAGGCGTACTTCCTTGCCTGGAAATTGGCAGGCCCTTGTTAGGGAGGACACTGAAGGTCCAGTGACACGTTGCAGAACACTATTTCTTTTCACTAATGTTCAGCAGGGCACTCCCTCCTCTGTCCAAATGAGGTCTGCAGAGGTGCCCCACCTCCAGGAATCCCATGAGAAAGGAGTAGGTGGGGACATCCTTTAATCCTCCACCCAAGACAAACGAGGTTCCACAGTGCCACTCTCAAGTGACAGCGTGCCGTGGAGACAGCCCAACCCATAGCGGAGCACTGGCTCCGAGAGTCTGCAGAGAGACTCATGCCAGGTTCGCTCTTCCAATTCTTTCTCCCCAGTGACCACTTCCACCAAACTATGATCACAGCATCTTGCTCTACTTTATCCACATGTGGTTTTCTCCCAAAGATTTGTCTTTCAAGTTTCCATTGTAGGACAGGAAGTAGTAATGGCCCCAAACAATTACCCACTCAGTAAAAACTGGATTATGTTAGCAATGAAAAGCTTGGTTTTCATTCTTTTGATGCCAAAATGCCACACTGATTCAAAGTCTAGTGTTTGCCTTGGTTAAGATACTCTTTAATTAGGAGAAGGGAAAAATGAGAGAATCCACTAGAATAATGTGAGCCAAACCAGAAGTCAATCCAAGAATTAGATAAAAGCGAAATGCTACTACTGGCCCTAAAAAGGAACTAGTCGTAAAAACTTCCTCATGATTTATTATTACCCTTCATTTAGAAGCAGAAAGTCGCTTTCTTTGAATGTGTATTGCTGAGGGAGCAGTTACCATGCATAGGTGATGTGCTAGACCCAGCAGATGTACTTTTTGGACGTAAACTTTAAATGTTAAGTACTAATTACTCTTCAGTATGGTTTTAGTGTATTTTCTGAGATTGCTTTTATTCCTGAAAAGAGGACATAAGAGGACATGGAGGGTACAGAAAAGGGTTGTCATTCATGTCAAGTTCTTCATTTTTCCAATTTCCATAGGCACTTGTAACTTTTACTCTTTAAGGAATTTACAGAGTTTGATTCTTTTACAGTATTGAAAATGTTCATCTGCACATGCCATTTCTCTCAGAACAGCCATCTTCTCTTCTTTCTAAGAACTTTTATACATGTGAACTCAATTCATCTTCGTAACAACCTTATCAAGGTAGGCACTGTTACAACCTCACTTTACAAACGGAGAAAATAGAGCCAGAAAGATTGAGTAACTTACCTGAGATCACAGTAGTCTGATTCCAGAGTCAAGCTCTTAACTGCCGTACCAAGTTTAGTAGCCAGGGATGGTAAAAAGAGGTCTCTTGGATGTGTAACATACCAAAGGCAGCTCCAAATACAATATGACTCAATTAAACAAACATTTATTGAGCACCTGCTGTTACTGACAGCGGGTGTGGACTGCAAGTTGTCCAGGTTCTTGACATTTTGAACAAAGAATTGGACAAAATGCACAGCAAAGCAAAGAAAGAATTAAGCAACAAAAGCAGAGATTTATCGAAAATGAAAGTACACTCCACACTGCGGGAGCCTGCAAGCAGCAGCTCAAGGGTCCAGTCAGAGAAGTTTCTGGGGTTTAAATATCCTCTAGAGGTTTCCCATTGGTTACCTGTTGTACACCCTATGTAAATGAAGTAGTGGCCCACCATCAGTCTGATTGGTTGTGGGAGGGGATCAATCATAGGCTAAAGCAAAGTTTAAAAGTTACACAGTATGAAAACATCTGATTGGTTGTGGAAAGTGACCAATCAGAGGCTGAAGTGAAGAAGTTACATTCCTATGCAAACAAAGAGTTGGCCTGCAATCAGTCTGATTGGTTGTGGGAGGAGACCAATCAGAGGTACTTTCAATTTTTCATTTACCAGGCAGGAAAGCCGGGAGGTTGCAAAAGGAGTAGCCTCTGGTTATTTGGGCATAGAAAGTTGAGGTTTTCCTTTTGATTTAGTGCTAGGAAGTCAGTGTGAATCAGCCTTAGGTTCCCTGCCTCTAGACCCTATTCTTGCCTCACTACTACATGCCAGACATTGTACTATGTGGCAAGATCAACCAGATTAACTAGACAAGGGGCACTTTGGAGAGGAGAGAATGCGTACATTTGAGAAAGGGAGGAGATGGTGAGGACCACCGAGCATCCTGAGGTCAGAAAGGAAAAAGTACAAATGAGAACAAAGTGACTGGCAAAACAACACTACTAAAGGCATCTTACTAACTCTTTTGTTAAAACCTGTTTTCCCATGATTAATATCTTTGCTTTTTTGCTACAATATACGTACCACCTCAAATTTATCGGCATTGATATATAAGAGACACACTTCAGAATTTTTCTCTGACTCACAATTAATTAAATGCATTGTTAAAATAAAACGTGCTCCTTGTGTTTCAGTCAGATTCTCCTACTTCCCCAAACCCCCACCCAAATCATCTCTGTTTCTAGTGCATTCTGGAGAGAGATTTTTCCCTCTCAGCCTTTACAGTCAAGTTTTGCAGACATTTATCAACTCTGTAGTTTCCAAGTCGGGATGTCTGTCACTTAACCTTCATCCTCCTTGAATTTTCATCCTGATAGGTTTGGATTAAACCACAGACTGATAAATGAGCATGGCTTTGGCGACACAAAAGAGCAGTCATTAAGGAAACCTCTCTGAAGGTATGAATCAAAGCCAGAAATCTTTTGTTACCCGCACCCCCGCCCCAGTTCACAGATCGCCTGCAGTAATACATTTTTATTATTTTTATTTATTTCTTTTTTCCCTTCAGTTTCCAAATGGTTTTCATCATTTCCTGCTTGTTTTTCTAAAAGAATATAACTATCTCCTGATGGCAGACAGTTCTGTGTTTATTGCACTAATGTGACTAGCAAAAGCATTTTATCAATTTGAAATTTAATCCAGGATCAGGAGGCGGGGTGAATAAAGGGGGATGGAGGTTAAGTAACAGGCCCCCTGATGTGAATAGTATGTTTCACTCATAAAGACTTAGGATAATTAGGAAGGTGATTGGATTTTTTACCCTAAGGCAACAGTTTTTGTTAAACTGGAGCTTGTAATAGGCACATTCTTCTATTTATTTAGCTTCCAGTTTTCCAGTTCTTCAAACCATCATTTACTTACACATGGTGTTTGGTTTCCTTTTGGCTCTGGAAGTTGCACACCATCCCTCTCTGAATTTTTTTCCTCTCCATCAAACCAAAAGAAACTAAATAGCAAAAAAGAAACTAGGGCTTGCCAAAGATAACAGCTGTTTTGGACGTGACAAGAGAATATTGGAAAAGATTTTCATGAGCCGTATAAGAAAATAGTGCAGTGTGTGTCACAGTCACACCTGTGCATGTCTGCTTGCTCAGTTGCTTTGTCCACGCCTGAAAGAAAATGCCTTTGGAGTTACAGTAATGCCTTATTCTCTGATTGACGTTAGTTGTAACCCAAATGTCAGCTGCCTGAATTTGCTTGAGCTTTTAGCAGTCATCTTATGTTTTAATATTTTAGCAAGATGGTTATCAGAGGCTGGGAAGGGTAGTGGGAGCCTTGCAAAGAGGTAGGGATGGTTAATAGGTACAAAAAAAAATAGAAAGCGTAAACAAGATCTGCTATTTGATAGCACAACAGCGTGACTATAGTCATGATAGTCAATAATAACTTTACACTTTTAAATAAAGAATATAATCGGATTATTTGCAGCTCAATGGATAAATGCTTGAGGGGATGGATAACCCATTCTTCATTATGTGATTATTATGCATCGTATGCCTGTATCAAAAGATCTCAGGTACCCCATAAATATATATACCTGCTATGTACCCAAAAAATTAAAAGTAAAAAAAAATTTTTTTAATTTTAGAGTCATCTGCAGAATCACATAGATTATTGTACACAAGAAATCAAACAGGCACAGGTAGCCCTCAAAGGTGTTGGTGCTCCTGAGTCACTACTCTGGCCAATGGGATAGGCCTTATTCAGGTGAATAGGCTTTCAAGCAGTGAGAGGGTAGGGAGCCAGTTCTTCGTTTCTAAAGGCACATGGGGCGGTGGAAGGCACTGACAGTTTATCTGCCTGGTTAGTTGCCCCTCTCCTTCCAGAACTGCCCCTCCTCCACTCCAATACAGGTCCCCCTTGGGAGCTGCCCTGTTGTTTAATTTTCAGTAAAAAAGTTTTAAAGAAAAGTTCAAAAAAAAAAAAAGATTTTAGCAAATCACCATTTATATATGAGAAACTCACTATCTCTTGACAGTCACTGGGAGCTTGGGGATGGAGTGGAGGGCAGGCTTACATTTATCCCACTCACCTCCGTTCCCCATTCCACTGAATTCCTGGCTGCACTTCACATACATGCTAACTAATCCCGTTGGGCCTTTGTTGGCCCAGCTGGCACTTGTCCCCAAAGTCTTGCTGACACAAAGCTACGCATGGCAAAGCTTTTTCCAAATTTGGGAAGCAACAAAAGAGGATAATAAAAACCTACCACATGGGACTAATGACAAGGTTTAATGCCATAACTAGAAGTCAGCTACATGAGGGCTTGGAAATAGTAAGCCGCTGTGCTATATGTGTCTTCCACATGTTTCATGCTTAACCTGGTGGTGGGGATGACATACAAGATCTCCTCTACTACATTTAGCAAATAAGGAGACAAAGGAATGAAAAAAAGAATGACTTGTACAAGGGGGACATTTATTTGGCACACATTTATCAAGATCTTACCATATTCTAGCTACCACCACACTACATTGCACAAGCAATGTTAAAGTAATACAATTATCCCCATAACCAAAGAAAGTACCAAGTACTGTGGAATAAATCATCCAACAAAAGTAATACTGCAACAACTATACACCCAGCCTTCAGAAGAAATTCCCCTAAGCCTTTGGTTAAGGATTTGTGACAACCTGAATTCCACCTTAGCACTCAGGTTTCAGGTTGAAGACAATGGCAAAGGTGCACTGGGGACATAGGAGTCTGTGCCAAAAGGCAGGCAAAGGGAGTGCTATGTAAGATGTTACCTCCAACAATAGGCTGGAAACTGTCTATAGACCACAGCACAAAGGGAAGGAGTTTTCCAAGGTAAAGCATAGAAGTCCGTTGCTTCACTAGGGCCAGAGGCTCCTGTTCTCCCAAGAAGCTTTGGATCATACCATGAAGAGCCCAGCAATGTAGGCTGTAGAAAGGCCGGCTGCCTGAGATGGTACACTCCACATTTATTATCATCAGCAAGAAATCCTGCATTTCGGCAACCAAGAGAAATAAGAAACTCCTGTCTGATTGCTGATGAGCACATGTACACTTCTCTGGGCTCCGAGTCCACTCCTGATAAACATCAAAGAACCAGCTGCTCTTGCCAGGAACTAGTGGAGTTTTTACTTACCCTTCAATTCTAGCACATCCCAAGATGAGTCATGTGCTTTTGATGAAGAGAAAAGGAGGTGAATGAAACCACAGGCCAGGTAACAAGGGTCACTCTTATTCCTGAAACAAATACTTCCAAGGACGAATACACAATAAATCATCTAAACTACATCACAAGCCTCAAAGAAAGAAAAATCATGTGTCATTTCAAAGAATAATTCACAAGTCTTAATTATCTCAATTTTTTCTTCTTTAAGGAAGGTTTAAAACTCAAGAAGCAAAGTCACAACCAAAGCTCTCATTGGGAATAAAACCTGACCCCTCAAAGAATGAAACATCTGGAATCACATGAGTAACAGAATATGGGTAAATGGAGGGAAATACAGAGAATACAAACACCATGAAAGTTGCATGGAAGGCATCTAAGTATCAGGCCAAGTTCATAGTCACTGAAATTAGACAAAAAGTGAGACCAAATCCCAGCTCCATCACTTTCTGTGTGACCTAGGGCAGGTTACTTAATCTTTGTAAGCCACAGTTTCCTCCTCTATAAGATGAATATAATACTATCTGCCTCTGTGTTTTGTAGGACTTAGATGAGATAATATGTCAAGTGCCTGGCTTATAGGAGATACTCAAAATTATTGAAAAACTCCCTTTTGAACTCCCAATACCCTCACAACTTTACGGGTATTAAAGACATGATTTAAAGACAGTTTTACCTGTTCTTTGATCCTTTTTCTGGTCGATGTTCAAGTTAGTTAAGTTTTTACTGGCATGCTAAGTTTTATGATCTGTGGATGCATTTTTCATAATTACCGAAAACTATTCTGAAGTTACTCTCCAAAATTTGTTTCATTCTTCCCCCTACTTAACTTTTTCCTAGGGCCACATTTGATCAGATTTTCTTTTTCAACATTATCAAGGTAATGAGTTAGAGGAGGGCCTTTCATCCCCTACCAGATCACTGAAGGAAAATGGATACTTGATGCTATCCCACAGCAACTCCTACAGACGACTGGCAGGCATGGCTCAAGAAGAGGTGCAGCCTTTCCTGTCGTTCCTTTCTGTTCTGTTACCTTTCCTTTCCTGTGGTTTCAGAAAGGACTTCTTCCAGGCAGCAATCCCTAGCCCATGCAGGAATAACCCAGCCTGTGTGCAAGCAATTAAGGCACCCATTGTTTTTACCTGGCCTATTTTGGCCCTTCAGTTTCACTGAACCAAAATAAAATTTGACTTCTGTTTCTTTTAGTTTGGGACTTTTTGGAATCATGTGTAGGAAAGGTCTACACAGGCACCTATTCAGCTCCCTGTCACTGCCTTTCTCTCTCATCCACACCATTTGGGAAACCAGATATTCCCTCCCTCCCTCCGTCTCTCCCTCTCTCCCTCTCTTCCTTCCTTCCTTCCCTCCTCCCTCTCTCCCTTCCTCCCTTTCTTCCTTCCCTTCTTCATTCCCTTCCTCCTTTTTTTCTTTCTTTCAATCAGAAAGATAACTGCTATAGTGAGAATCAAGCTGTGCTATAGTCACCACAGGTAATCACTTTGCATGTAAAATGGGTCTTCTTTACCAGTAGATGACAATTCTAATCCCTACATTCAATCCAATAAACTGTTATTGAATGTTTAATGTGTGCCAGGCCCCATGCTGTGTGCTGAGAATACAAAGATTATTGGAGACATGGTCCCTGTCCCCATGGAGTTTTAATGGAGAAGTAGAAAAGTCAATAATGTAGTGAGTTATAGTACTCTATTGTGTTATAATAATATAGTATAACAATACTACAATACTCTGTAATGCAGAATATAATAGGGTATATGGTGACTGTTTTTGGGGAAAAGGTCATTTTGCTGGAGATCATCATGGAAAGATGTTTTCAGCCAAGGATTTTATTGTCTGATGGAGAAAAATTGTCAAAACTTCCTAAAGTTTCTCCCAGATGGTTTCTCAAGCTACTCCAATAATCCTCCATGGTGTTGCCAGAATCATCTTTGTAAAACACAATTTAAGGCCGGGTGTGGTGGCTCACGTCTGTAATCCCAGCACTTTGGAAGGCCAAGGTGGGCGGATCACCTGAGGTCAGGAATTTGAGACGAGTCTGGCCAACATAGTGAAATCCTGTCTCTACTAAAAATACAAAAATTAGCTGGGTATGGTAGCGGGCACCTGTAATCCCAGCTACTCAGGACGCTGAGGCACAAGAATAGCTTGAACCCGGGAGGGAGAGGTTGCAGTGAGCCAAGATCATGCCACTGCACTCCAGCCTGGGTGATAGAACGAGACTGTCTCCAAAACACACACACACGCACACACGCACGCACACACACTCACAATTTAAGCCATACCTTTCTTAAATCATTTAAGGAAACCCTACATCTCCCTTACAATAAAACTCCAAAGGCTAACTCTCACGAGGCATGCTCCATGCACACCTCATGGGTCTCTCTCCACTCTCCCATACTCTCTCACATCTCCAAGGTCTTGCATGTGTTAATTCCTCTTTCTAGAAGGTTCTACATCCCTTCCACCTCTGACCCCTTTTCTACCTGGTGAAATCCTACATCTTCTTTGAGATCTACCTCAAATATCAGCTCCTCTGTGAACCCTTCTCTGACACCCTCCACCTGCCTTGCCCACCCAGGGAATTTGGCACTTCTAACAGACAATGTTGCTTGGCTAAGAGAATCCTGTTCCCAAACCCCACTATTTTATCAGTTAGAGTCTCCACCAGAAATAGATGGTACATTTAGATTGGGTCATTTGAGAAGAGCTTCATAAAGCTCTTGACAAAGAAGTGGCAGTAGAGAAAGCCAGCACAGTGGCTCACGCCTGTAATCCCAGCACTTTGGGAGGCCGAGGCAGGTGGATCACGAGGTCAGGAGATCGAGACTATCCTGTCTAACATGGTGAAACCCCATCTCTACTAAAAAAAAAAAAAAAAAAAAAAAAAAAAAAAAAATAGCCAGGCATCGTGGCAGGCGCCTGTAGTCCCAGCTACTAGGGAGGCTGAGGCAGGAGAATGGTGTGAATCCAGGAGGCAGAGCTTGCAGTGAGCCGAGATCGTGCCACTGCACTCCAGCCTGGGCGACAGAGCGATACTGCGTCTTGGAAAAAAAAAAAGCCTAATGGATATTGCAGCACCCAGGGGGCCAGAGACAGCAGGGTGTCTCTAGGCCTTTAAGGGAAAGGGGAGCTGGCCACTGCTGGCTCAGAAGGAGAGGACCACATGACAGAAGCTTCCAAATGCAGCCTGCTGCTGCCACAAGGGAGAGAGCAAGGGAAGTAAACAACCAACCAAAAACCCCACCCTTGTTCTCCTCTTTCTCTGCATCTGTCCACTGCTCCCCATTGCCCAAATCCAAAAGCAAGGGGACCCATTGATGTCTTTTCTCTGTCGGCCTCCTGGTGTAGAAAGCAAGGTTTAGAAAGGAGGAGAAGCAGGAGTCTGGACACGCTACACTCTCATTTTGTCGTTCCCCTTGCAGCTGATGGGGAGGAGGGAGTGGCATTTGACATGGCTTGGGCTTATGTCACTGAAAGTCTGCCTTGGAGGTCACAGAATGGCTCTTACTTCCTTGATGAACAAGCCAAGCTGGTCATCCCTGGCATTTCCCCTCCTCCACCCTGAAAGTGGATGTGACTCTAAAGCTGTGGCTGCCATCTTGAAACACTGGGGGAGAGTCCAAGAAAATCACAGAGATACCAGACCTCATGTCATTGAGGCCTTAAACTCATACTAGCAGCTGCCTACTTCCAGACTTCCTATTGTGTGAAAAATACAAAACTCTATTGATTTGTTGTTATTTAGTGTTTTTTGTTACTTATAAAGGAAACTATTCCTAACTGAGGTGGCTTCCATATATTATAGCAAGTCCTGTTGAAACTATCTGAATAGTGTCTGTCTTCTTCCCTGGAATGTGAGTTCTGCAGAGTCAGGGCTGGCCAGGGCAGGCCCTAATTGTTGCTCATGGAGTGAGTAAATGAAGCAATGCATAAAGTACTGCAGCTATATAAGTAGGATTCAATATCATCTTGATGCTTCTTCCAAACGCCATTTCTTCCCTTAGCATTATTTTACCCCAAGGAACTCCCTCTTCAATCCCTTGCTCCCTGTGTTTCCTCATCCTCCCTCTGCCCTCATATGTCCATCGTGTATCAAGCAGACTTGCCTCGCACAAATTGTTTGCATTCTGTTTAATACCTATTTTAAAAAATGATTCTTGCTCTAAAAGAGATGGGCTGATTAATGTACTCAAAATATCTTGCACTACACAGCCAATTCCTTTATCCTTGTTCTATTCATAATGTATAACCCTTCTCTCTTCAAATGTGCACAAAAGGACCCGTTCCCCATCAGTTTATTTGTAACTGCAGAGCTTGAGGTGGTGCTAGATGTCAAAAATGAAAAATTGCTAAATTCAAAATTGCTTCTTTCTTTGTTTTAAAGGTGACTCGCAAGTAGTTTTTTTTTTTTTTTAATGAGCTAATTGTAGGATTATATGCTGAATGCCCCAAATGCAGAGAGTGAGAGAAGAACACTCAGCACATACCTGCTACAAAATACCTGGTATTGTTTCCTGGCCTCTGCAACCCCAGAGTGCTGACACCTACATTCCCCACAGCCCTAGTGAGGAGACTGATTCAGAGGCACCTCTGCTTTTGAATTGGGATAATGGGTATCTAGAACAATGGTAAGCTAGGCTAGGAACTGGATGGCACAATTTGGCTATTTGCTGAGTGACCTTGGGCAAGTTGTCTTAGCCACAGCTCAGCCCCTCCAATCCTGCCACAAGGGAACTGGCCTCTTCATTCCCTCCCTCAGAGGAACTGATGGTTACGACTTTGTGTTCAACATGTGCCTTCCATAAAGGGAGGCTGTCATAGCTGTAAATTATTTCCAACACTCATCAGCCCCATATACATTTTATTTGATTGAAAACATTCTGGAATATATGCAGCGATCCTATCTGTTCCTCAGTTCCAGACCCCACTCTTTCTGGTTCCAAACATAGCCCGAGTCCGGGCTGGGATTTGGAAGATCTCGACTCTTGTTCTGCACTGAGATGCAAAGACACTCCCTCAGAGTGACTCAGTCACTTCACGAGTCCACAGCCTTTTCCAGGTCATCTATGAGTCTATTCAGGAAGAAAATTATGCCAAACAAGAAGTGGACGTTCTCTAGGTGATACTGTTTAAGGAAAATCACAGAATTCCATTAGCGATTTTTCATTTTTGATATCTTGCATTTTTGACCCCCTCCTGATGAAAATGGCACCCTGGGATCGACATGAAGTTCTGCCTTATTTACTCTGTCTCCAGTTACCTGTCACCTATTAAAATGTGGACAACCATTTGAGGGTAGCACATTAAATTATTCATTATCTACTATTACAGCTCAGAGAGCATGAGTTGTTCAGATTCTGTTCCAATGAGCTGGTTACTACAGCATCAATAGAACAGCAAGCAGGGCAGTTTTGCTATGGAGTCCAAAGAAGGGAGAAAACTGGAGAGAGCAGAATCACAAAAGGAGGGCACCACCACAAGGGGTGCTCAGCACTTGTCATCCATCCATTCCTTCCCCCAGCAAATATTAAGTGTCTACTGTGTGCCACGGAGTGTGTTAAGAGTGGATGATCCATTATAATGTAACTTCCTAACCACAAAGAAGACTAAGAACACTCAAGATCAATGTGGTCCACTTCCTGGAGTCCCCTCCAATCCAGCACTTCATAATTATGCCTCTCTGGGAGTTGGAAAACTTTGGCTTCCATGCCCAGGGGACACAAGACCTCCACACTGGCCTCCTGAGAACCAAGCAACACTGATCATCTGAACGCAGCTCCTCTTCCCCATCCCACACTGACCCCACTCTAGTTGTTTCCAAAAGACTGTGGCATTCCTGTTCCTTCACCCACTGATGTGGCAGCTGTGTGGGCCTGGCAAAGACACTAATGAAGGAACGCTGCTAATCTGGGAAAATAGGAGGGCTGAATCACTATTCATGCCATGAATTTATCAACCCTCCTTACATACAAAAAACGAAAACAAACACACCATCAGGAGAGCCATGCTATGTGGATCCTGCAGAGACTCCATCTTGGTCCTCAGAGTTCCCTGTGAGCTCCTAAGATTTAGACAAGAACCCTGAGGGACCGAGTCCACCCTTAGCCCTCACTGCCTCTCCCCGGAGGCTTGCTAGACCCAGGGCTCTTTCAGACTCTATTTTATTCAAGTGTTAAATCTCCCAATGGGAAAAGGTGGTGTGTTTGTTTGTTTTGTTTTGTTTTTGCCTTCCTATTAACGTATCAGAAAGATGTTGGAAACAAAAGCCCAGGTTCGGCCTTCTAGTCAAGTTACTTGGGTATTGCCAAGGACACACAGGGAAGCCAGCCACTTCATGAGGTTAAAGCATCAGCAAGTCGTGCCTCTGGATTTGAAAATGCCAAGCTGGTACTTGCGGGTCAAGTGGAAATACCATGCTGAACTCTATGCCTTGGGAGCTTAAGACAGATTAAGTTACTGCTGAGACCTTACCTAGTCAGAATTCATCTGCAAAATGAACTACAAGAGCAAGCCATCTACAATCAGGTAATTCCTATCATAAACCTAATGAGAAAATAACTCAGAAGGCACCAATGGCTTTTGCCTAAAGAGATGAATGATGTGGAGGAGAATCCTTGGCTGTGAGAAGAACAGAAGAAATTAATTGCTGAAACCTTCATAGCATGTTGAAAGCCAAGAATTATCCCCTGGATCTGCACTTATAATTTACAACAGCTGCCTCCTTCAGACAGGCCGAAGTGACTCTTGGGCAGAGCACAAAGCCCAGCTGATTGCAGCAATGAATCTGCAGCCAGGTCAACACTCAGCACTGCACGGATGATGCCCGTCCTTGGGCACATGCACAGAACATAGGTGGGGCCGAAGACTGGAGCCCTTGCTCCCCTCACTCTCTAGAGTTAGCACTTCCCTTGTGACAAAGCATCATCCCACTCATGATCTTATTGTCGATCTTATTGTCGTAACATTTTTTTAAATTCCACTGAGAGATGGCTGAAGCACAGTCTACTCATTGATACTTTTTAGCTACTAGAAACTAGGATTGTCAGGAATGCATCATGAAAGAACATCTTATGCCCTCTGGTGAACTCCTTGAGAATGGTAATAGAAGGACCAGAGAACAACAGCAGGAGATTCCTTTGGGGTCAATGCCTAAAGTCAAGGCATTTAAAATATATGTATAGGGGAAAAAAAAAAGGATATAAGCAATTAGGAGAAAATGAAGCCAGAGAAGATGGAAAGTTGATATGCAAAAGATTTATTTAAAATAAATAACTGTTGTAAGGGGTAAAACTTGCAGAGGCAGAGTCTCAGAGTAGTGTGATTTCTACTAAAGATAAGTGCAGGTCTTGTGTAAAGCAGATCATAACCTCTGTAACACATATTTAACAACTTATTTTCTGATTCATACCGGAAACTAATGTTTCTATTTGAACGATGAAGTTTTAAGACTCTACCCAAAGTGAACTTGCCCAACAAGTCATTTCTACTCATCTAATTTGTAGCCTCTGATGCTGAGAATACTATTTGGGAAAGAATGGAAATGTAATGAAACCAAGATTCAAACAATATGAATACAAGTACAGAGTGGCAGATTTTGAAACATTGCTTTAAAGACTTGCAGCCACTCTTCACATGATCAGTTCTGAAAAATTGGGCTGCAGATTTCATCGCGGGTTCTCAGTAGAGAGAAATTGAAGGGCATCATTACAGAAAGGCCCAATTCTCCAGTCAAGCTCCCTTGAGAAGAATTTAACACAGCACAATGATCTATGATTATCTAAAATTCCAAAATTAATAAGATGATTTATTTTGCTTACAGGGCCAGCTGCTGTTAAGTTGATGTTCCTAAATTAGGGAAGACACTGAGTTTCTTCAGCTGTTTACATTTTGCTGTGAATTTGTTTATTAGATCCTTTTCTAAGAACAAGCAATGCTGGGAAGAAAAAATATGTGTGTGGTCCGTGGGTTCTTGGGGATGAGGACCAGGGCATATATTTTATAGCGAGACCAGTTGCTCCTTCTAAGCGTATCATATTTTTCCTTGGGTTACTGTACTAATGTAGAGATTGAGACAATTTTCAAAGTGCTTAGGTCATATTTTTCTGGCCATTTAATGCATCAAAATCAAGGGGGCGGACAATAGGATACTATACAGGATGGCCAACTTTCCTGGTTCTGCTGGCCTCATATCCCACCCGGATAAACTCCTTCCTTTCTCCTGTATCCATCACATCTTCCTCACCCTTATAGGATTGCAGTTGCACAGGACAACAGGAGTTTGGATCCATATACATATGTATAGATACAGATATAGATTGCTGGGCGCGGTGGCTCATACCTCTTATCCTGGCACTTTGGGAGGCCAAGGCAGGTGTATCACCTGAGGTCAGGAGTTCAAGACCAGTCTGGACAACATAGTGAAACTCCATCTCTACAAAAACACAAAAACTAGCCGGGCATGATGGTGGGTGCCTGTAATCCCAGCTATTCAGGAGACTGAGGTGGGAGAATTGCTTGAACCTGGGAGGTAGAGGTTACAGTGAGCCAAGATTGCGCCATTGTACTCCAGCCTGGGCGACAGAGACTCCATCTCAAAAACATATATAAAGATATAGATATACATATATAAAATACAGGAGCATATGTATATATATATATATATATATATATATATAAGCTCCTCCCAGTGAATAATTCAGAGACACATTCCCACCTGATCCCATAGATAATTTAATTTACGGCCATTTTCAGCTGTTGTTAGTACTTGTTCCTCCTGCAGCCTTCTCTTTATCAAGTGTACTAGCTATGAAACCATACATTCTTGCCTAACCCCCTCAGCTTTTTTTTCCTTTTACCCAATAAAAAGGGTAATGCCATAACCCAACCGCCAACGACCTCCATCGTGATCATTGCTAGACACAGGAATGAGACATAGCCTTGGAGATGGAGCCGTCTCCAGGGCATGATGGGCTGGCAAACAACACTGTGCAGGACTCAACCCCAGCAGTGACATCATGTGGCAGCAAGAAGCAATGGTCATAGTAGGCTTGCCACATAGACTCCATCCAGCTCCTTCTACATCAGGGGTGAGCTGGGGGGTCAAATGATCACCCACCACCCCTACTTGTTGAACTGAGCCAGTTGCTGCAGCTCTTGTACAAACTTATAGGAGAGGAAGATGCTGGACTTTCTGGTAATAAAACGAGCAGGTGCTCCTGCAATAATTGGGAGGATTGCATTCTCATCACCCTCAAATTTATATCAAGTCCTTCTGTTCTGCTTCCCTAAAAGGAGACATAAGATCAAGTTTTAGCAACCCCATAACATGACAAACATTTTGAGCAGCAGAATTAAAAACAACAACGGCATCTCCTAGCAAGATCCCCTTCTCCTTAGCCTCTCCACTCCTCTCCTTCAAGGCGCCTTTCCTGGCACTACCACCACCCTCACAACCCACTGTGCTCCTCGTTCCTCTCTCTCAGTTTATTTCTGCTAAAATATTAACTGCTAATTAAACTGTCAGCTGATGCTAATGACTTCAGATGAACATATCTGGGAGCATTGGCATTTGTGAAAAAAGACTTACAAAGAGCACTGCCTTCCTCTCCCTCATGTTGCTACTATCTCTCAGGAGCTGTCCTATGAGCAGTTCCCACCCTTTCTTTCCTTTGCCCAAATAAGGAGTAGGATGAATTGAATTAAGCCTAGATATTTTACTTTTTTTTTTTTTGAGACAGAGTTTCACTCTGCCACCCAGGCTAGAGTGTAGTGGCGTGATGGCTCACTGCAACCTCAGTTTTCTGAGTTCAAGCGATTCTCCTGCCTCAGACTTCCAAGTAGCTGGGACTACAGGTGCGCACCACCACGTCTGGCTAATTTTTTGTATTTCTAGTAGAGGGGGAGTTTCCCCATGTTGGCCAGGCTGGTCTCAAACTCCTGACCTCAGGTGATCCGCCTGCCTCAGCCTCCCAAAGTGCTGGGATTACAGGCGTGAGCCAGCGTGCCCAGATGATATTTTCCTCTTGAACGGTGCCATCCTTCACACTAAATGAATCTGGCTCATGATGCTTCATGGTACACTGACCTCTATCTGTTGAATGTAGACAGTTTAGAATCATCATTTTCACTTATCTGTCATGGTATCTTCTATTGAGGAATTTTTCACACATACAAAGGGAGGTCTCTAGCCCATTGGATCAGGATTTCCCAGGAGAGCTCAAAAGCTTATGTGGAAAGCTATAAGTTAGTGTCTAAAACCAAGAGTCCTAACCTTCACTCCGTGGTTTGCTGGAATTCTAGAGAGGAGAAGATCGCAGACAACAGCAGAATCCATACCTTCCAATGAAAACTTTTGAGTCCCCAGTTGAGAGTAGAGTGAGATTTCAGAACAATCAGGAAGAGTTCTTCCTCTTGAAAACTGCCCAGACTTTTTTCTTAGTGCCTTGCACTTTACTGAAATGCTAACATGCGTGTCTGGCTCCACACACCTGGTGGTCCGAGGGAACAGGGTCTGATTTGTCTTTTCTTTGAAGCAGGGACTCAGTAAATGTTTGTTGAGTGAGTATATAAACGATAAATAAATAAATGAAAAACAATGAACAACCATTGCTTCTGATACTATCTGATACTAATAGAGGGGGAAAAAAAGATGTTCATCAATTTAAAGTTATTCTCCAAAATAAGCCAATTACAACATGGAAAGTTTGCAGGACTCCCTATAATAAGGACATGTGGGCTTGATTGAGACGTATCAGCCAGGCAGCGCTGTGAGAAGAAAGACAATTGCCTATTTTGAGAATGAATTATTACACAAATGTTTTGAAAGGGATAAATAATAACAAATTTCTACATACTGTATTTTAGCATGTTGTGAACTACATAATTCAGCATTGCACAAATTGACGTATCAAGTGTGCTTTGCCTGAGAGCTTAAAGAAACTGAGAATCCCTTCACCTACACCTAAAACACCCCCAGTGTCACCAACTGCCTGAATTGTATGTTATGGCTAGAAGTGTGTCCCCAAAAATCCATATGTTGAAGTCCTAACCCCCAGTACCTCCAAAATGTGGCCTTCCTTGGAAATTGGGTAGTTGCAGGTGTCAGTAGTTAAAATGAGGTCATACTGGAGTAGGGTGGTCCCATGATACAATACATCTGGTGTGCTTATTAAAGGGAAGATTTGGACACAGAGGAGCACATAGGGAGAACATCATGTCAAAGTAAAGAAAGAGATTGGATGATACAGCAGAAGCCAGAGACACCAAAGATTCCAGCAAGCAACCAGAGCCTGGGAGAGAGGGAGAGTGATAGCATTTGGATATTTATCCCCTCTGAATCTGTTTGAAATGTGGTCCCCTATGTTGGAGGTGGGACATGATGAGAGGTGTATGAGTCATGGGAGCTGATCCCTCATGAATGACTTGAGGCCCTGCCTACAGCAATGAATTCATGCAACAGCTGCTTGTTAGAGAGTCTGGCACCTCCTCTCTCTCTCTCATTTCTCTCTTGCCATGTGACGTGCCTGCTCCCACTATGCCTTCTGCCATAAGTAAAAGCTCTCTGAGACTTCACCAGAAGCTAAGCAGATGCCATGCTTATACAGCCTGCAGAACCACGAGGCAAACAAAACTCTTTCCTTTATAAATTACCCAGCCTCAGATAACGCAGAGAGGCCTGGAGCAGATCCTTCTTCACAGCCCTCAGGAGGAACTAACTATGTGATACCTTGATCTCAGACTTTCAGTCTCCAGAACTGTGAGACAATAAATCTCTGCTATTTTAAGCCATCCCATTTGTGGCAGTTTGTTACTGCAGCCCCAGGAAACTAATGCATGGTACTACCTCTTGCTCTTTGCCTAACTCTTTTCTCGCATGTCCCCACCCCCCAATTAAATGAGCCCAGTGACACAAGAGTAGTTGCTCAGAGTGTCAGCCTGAATATCTTGGTCAATAATGGCCATCACGAAGTCAACTTCTATTCTTCTGAGTGGGGCAAAGTATCCACATGTTGAATTTCTCATCAGGTTTTCTGAGGACTCCAGAATCTTCAGCATGCCCACTCTTGCTTCCAACTCTGCCCTGTGTGCACCGTGTTTAATCAGCTGGGCACCCCTGAGATAAGCACAGACACCTCTTTGTCTATATAGGTAGTGTTATCCTATTTTCAACTTGGATAACTAAGAATCCTTCAGAAAGTATAATTTATAAAATGCCCCTGCCTAGACACCCCCTGAAGTATGAGAGTATGAGAGTACTTCAGGAGGTGTCTCCTGTGACATTTCCATCTTGCCCTACTCTCATTCTCCAGGAGGGTGACAGATAGTGGATATCCAGAGAGTGGAGACACAAGGAGGCTGAGTGGTTGGGATGGCTCAATGCCCATATCTGAACCTATATAAATATTCCAGCCACAGCAACAGATAAAGAGATGAGCTAAGTCTTCTTATATAGGACCAAGCATGCCAATGAAATGAGCCTAGCCCTCCATTGGACCTCTCCCTTCAGAAGGCCACAATAAACAAGAACCCACCAGAAAAGGGCCTCTGCTTCCAACTGCCATCTTACTTGACCACAAAAACATCAGCTAAACAATCACATACATTCATTCAACCTTTGTGTAGAACTTACATGTGCCAGGCACGTTTCCAGGAACTGAGAATACAACAGTGACTAAGAAACAAAACCCGCCCCCCATGGAACTTAATCTAAATGGAAAGAGACAGAGAATAAACATGGTGTAGAAATAAACACATTGAGTATGTTAGTGATAAATGCATCACACAACGAATAGGAGTGTTTAGCAGAAGTTATTTTGAAGAGTGTTGCTTGTGTGTTTTGCCATGTCAGACAGAGTGCTGGAAGAAGACTTGACAGAGAAGATGAGATTTAAGGAATGAACCTGAAGTCATCATGAGGGAGGGAGCCATGCAGCTATGTAAGGAAAGGATCTTCCAGGCAGAGGAGACAGCAAAGGCAAAAGCTCCAGTAGAAGTGAAAAGTGCAACACGCTATGCAAATGCAAACTAACAGTGTTATTAGAGAGGAAGGTGAAAATCAATATTCAGCAAAACCTTCCATTTCCGAGGAAATAGAAGAAGAAAATAATTTAACACCAACTGAACACATGACCTCATTCTTTTGCTCCATAGAGACTTTTGCCTCACCTTGCATATCTTAGCCCTCAAAAACACGGGAAAACTTCCCAAATTGTATGAAGGAAATAAAATTTTGAGTAACATTGGTAATAGGGTTGTTACCCCAGCAAAGCCCAGTCAATCCTGACTTATACAAGGGTGCAGAGAGTGACAAGAATTGAGCAAATTGTTGAAGAAAATAGGGTTTCTTTTACAAATAAAAATAATATGAAGTTATCTTCAACTACCTGTAAATATATGAAAGATATATGAAGTAGATGTAGTCTGGAATATTCTGGAAGTTAGATACAGAGTTGATAAGTAGATCTCAAATCATTCCAAACTAAATGCATAAATAAATAAGTTTGTAATAATTAGACCAGCCCAATACCCACTGAGGAAACGGGCTTCAGCCAGAGATGTTGTGGAAGGAATGCCAGCACCAGCACCAGGAGTGTGGGCTGAACTAGGAGGGTTTATGGAAAATCCTTTCCTACTAGAAGTTTCAGGACTCCAGAAGTAGCCCTTTTGGTTTTTTGGTTTTTTGATTTTTTTGAGATGGAGTTTCACTCTTTTTGCCCAGGTTGGAGTGCAATGGCGCAATGTCTGCTGACTGCAACCTCCTCCTGAATTCCAGTGATTCCCCTGCCTCAGCCTCCCCAGTAGCTGGGATTATAGGAGTGGGCCACCACACCTGGCTAATTTTGTAGTTTTAGTAGAGACGGGTTTTCACCATGTTGGTCAGGCTGGTCTCAAACTCCTGACCTTGTGGTCCACCTGCCTCAGCCTCCCAAAGTGCTGGGATTACAGGTGTGAGCCCCCGCGCCCAGCCGCCCTTTTGTTTTTTAGCAGTCTCTCGTTCCCTAATATCTCTCGGCTTTGACAGTGGTGTAACTAATAGTCACCAAATTCAGACCACAGTGGCAAGGTTAGTGAGTTTCTTTTCATTTCAGCAGCCTCTTTCACTCATGGCTGTCATCATTAGGTGTCATCTGATACTGGGGGAAAATGCACTTGTGATTTCTGACCTTAGGCAGTTATCAGAGCTTAGCCTTAATAATTATGTCAGAGATAAGATCATTAACAGAGTTCAGATGGTGGCAAAGGAACCCTAAATAAATTCACTCCTTAAGAATGAATTGCTATCATTATCGGGGCTCTTCTTGAGACATTTCTGATAAACAAGAGATGAGGATATTTTCCGTGTGTGTTCATGCTACAAATTAATCTAAACTCCCATCATTAGAAATGCAAATTTCTTTGCTGAGAGCTCTGCTCTCTTGTTTGCTTTAGAGGAGTCGTGATTATGATGGTGTAAATACTAAGCTTAAGACCTTACCACTCAAATAATCATTCATTTACTCACTTCTTATACATGTCCACCTGCCACAGCAAAATTCACTTTTGCCTCCACACGTTAGATTTATCTTTTCCCTCGAACATATTTTCATACATTAGATTTTCACGCAGATACCAGCCCTGTACATGGTGGGGCCTCAATCAACGTAAAACAACAATATCTGCACACCTCTTAGGGAGCTACATGATATTAAAAGTTTTTCATTACTTTTTTCACATTATCTTTTTTATTCAGCAAAGCCTACCCTACGGGTGTACTTTTTTTCCCCCCTCAAAACGTCTTTATGCCGGATCCTTCTCTTCTCTGACTGAAATTCATCTGTGTTTATTCCTCAAGCTCTTGCACTTATATATTTTATTACAGCTTCTTCATACCCTTTCCCACTCCCAAACCTAATCCTTTCCTTCTTTACCCTGAGGGCCCCTGCCAATATAACTTCAGGTGAAGCAAATGAAAATACTAGCTTTTGCCCCAGGTTTCAGCCTTCCTCCACCAAAATTAAAACATAAAATCATCGCATGGATATTAATATTATATTCCCTGCCCTGTAAACCTTCTATAACGTTCTGTGGTCTGTCAGTCAACAGCATTTATTGAGTGTCCACTCTGAAAAGGAAGTCAGTACCCTATGGAGGAGTAAAGGAAGAAAAAGTATTCTTTGCTTTCCTTTACTACCAGCAAAAGTTCCATCTTGTTCTGTTTCCCTCCACTTGGAATTCCTCCACCCCCGGTACCTGCCTGCAAATGCTGGACCAACACTCGCCCTAAGTGTTTTGTTCCTCTCAGGTACCCATTCTCCTAGTTTCCCAAAGAAATCTTCACAGTACCTATAAATTGTCCAATTCGTAATAAGCTACACCCCATCAGCTTCAAAAGGCCATAATACAGGCAGTGAACTACAATCTGTGAACCCCGCTGATGCGCCTGGAACTGTGGTAGATACTTTACATTCCTAATAACATCCATTCCTAGAGCTAGTCTGCAAGACGGAAATTACTCCCATCTCTCCGATCTTACCAGTCAGAATCAGAAAGGCTCAGTAACTAGTTTGAAGGGTTTTAAAGTGGCAGAGTAGAAAGCAAATTCAGATCTATATGACTCTAAAAAGCTTCCACAGGAAATACGTTTATTTTGCAATTTGGCCAAAGAAAATTGCCTATCCCTTTATCAAATTAGGAGTGGGGGATCAAGAAATTCAGATTTTGCTGGGCACGGTGGTGTGCGTAGTCCCAGCCATTTAGCAGGCTGAGGCAGGAGGATTGCTTGAGTCCAGAAGTTTGACTCCAGCCTAAGCAGAAAGAAAAGAAATTCAGATTTTCTTCAATGGTGGTGACAGAGGCCATTAAGCTACAAATGAAAAGGTTTGAGTTTAGAAACAGACAAGAGCATGGGAAAGACAAAATGGAATGCACATTTGCAAGAGCTTTAGAAATAATAGAGATTTCAGCCGAAGAGTCTAAGGATTTCCTGGGAATTATCCAATCATGGTTGGATGATCTTGGGAAGAGTATTGGCAAGAGTGACAGAGGTTGTGACCACACTGTTCTTGAGGACAGTCCTATTTCCCTCTGGAGATTCTCCTGCATTAATGCCCATCCTGGTGGTTCAAGGTTCAAAGCCTCAGTTGCAGCAACAAAATGGCTTCATGAGAGATAAAGAGGATCAAAAAACTCTCACACCTGTTGCATTTGCTATTAAACCAATCTCACCAGCCTATTTGCAATCGCAGGGGGGTCAGTGTAACATCAGTAAGTCACATCACCCGAAGCCCAGACGGTCCAAGTCATAGCCACATGTAGCTCCTTTATGGCATAAGGAATTACGTATCCCAAGGGTGAAAACGACTGGGGAGATGTTCACACAGCAACTCCAAAGCGAAAGCTGGGTTAGCTCTCACTACTCACCACACAAGTCCTCTATTTATGCATTTATAAGGTGAGGTAAGGGTTGCCTACTCAAGTGCTGGCAGGGACAGGCAGGTCATGTGAGTGAGTGGTGATAGGAAATGGTAGGGTGATGGAGAATTTGAACACAGAACAAGGCTCTT
Source organism: Mandrillus leucophaeus (assembly GCF_000951045.1). Taxonomy (NCBI): domain Eukaryota; kingdom Metazoa; phylum Chordata; class Mammalia; order Primates; family Cercopithecidae; genus Mandrillus; species Mandrillus leucophaeus. Next base: position 212,239 of record NW_012102699.1, read on the forward strand.
AACTGTCCAATCCAATCCTACTATCACTTTAATCCCTCATCTAAAGAGAGGAGCCGCAACCCAGTGAAGATTGCTGACTAGTGAGAATGGATGCCCACCATTGCCAGATCTTTCCATCTTTCAAGACAATCTGGAAATACGTAGTTTGTGTGTATTCTCTGGATTTTTAAATTGGTAACTAATAAAGCATTTTCTAATACACAAAAGTGAGCTGTGAACTGCTCCAGGCAGCCCCCATGACACAGTCTGGATTATCTCCAAAGTCCTCCTTCATCCTGAGCCTTCTGGGTTCTGTCATTGGGTTGGATCCCTTTGTTCTCAAGGCAAGGTATTCCGTCTACTAAACTAAAGGCAGGTATGTGTACCTCTGTAAAACCTAAGCAGCTACTGAGTCCTGCCATGCTCCCTCCTCTCTCCTTCTTCTATCTCTTTTATCAGTGTACACTTAGTTCCATCTCAAGTCTATCCATGTGCTCAAGTACATCTGTGAGCTCCCTTACCTGCTATGAACTGAGAGCTGCTCAATTCCCAACAGATTTGCTATACCTCTTCTGGACCGTCACATAAGCTCTCTTAGCCACCAAATACAAACACATAATTGCCACTATCAAAAGTAAGCATTTGCAAGCTGGGTACAGTGGCTCACACCTGTAATCCCAGCACTTGGGGAGGCCGAGGTGGGCAGATTGCCTGAGGTCAGGAGTTTGAGACCAACCTGGCCAACATGGTGAAACTCCATCTCTACTAAAAATACAAAAATTAGCCAGGTGTGATAGCGCATGCTTGTAGTCCCAGCTACTTGGGAGGCTGAGGGAGGAAAATCACCTGAACTGGGGAGGTGGAGGTTGCAGTGAGCTGAGATCATGCCACTGCACTCCAGCCTGGGTGACAGAGTGAGACTCTGTCTCCAAAAAAAAACCAAAAAAAGTAATCATTTGTGAGGTACCCTCTACCAAGCTAGCTGGCTACAATCCAGCTTACTTCCCTATATAGGTGGTGTTATACAGTGATTACCAGTGTGTTATCTGAGTCAGACTGCCTGGGTTTAAACCCCAACTCCTCTACCTACTAGGTGTGTCATTTGGAAAAATAAATGATACAACCCCTCTGTGCTTCAATGTCCTCAGCTATAAGATGGAAATTATAACAATACCTACATCAAAGGTTGGTTGTAAGGATTAAATGAATTCTTATAGGTAGAGCTCTCAAAATGGTGCCTGCCACACAAGTGTTCTACGGTTTTGCTAACATTATCATTCAAAAGGACCAAGCAGCACGTTTGATGTAGGTAATACCAAAATGGGATGCTAACTGATAGCAATGGAGAATTTGAACACAGAACAAGGCTCTTAACTGCCTGATCCAATCTTACTATCACTCTCCCTCCATCAGTCACTCCCCCCCACAAGGTCACAGAAGCAAAAAGCTGCACAAAGACAAAGCAAGTTAGCATCTTATTACCAGCCAGGACTAGGGCTAGCATGGGGACTGAGGCTGAGATTGGTCTAGCTTGGAGCTGGGTCACAGGCTGGGCTCTCAGATCTTGATGTGGAACTCCAGAGAACTAGATTCAAATATACAGATGGCCTTTTCGACTTAGCCTCTATAGCTCTAAGTGGTCTAGCACCAAACTAATAGAAAACACTAGAAAAGCGTGTTGCACCTCCTTTCCTCCAAAACGGAAACTTAAATTTCAGACATAGTCCTAGCTAGAGAGAGGCAGGGCTTAATGCCAATTCCCCTCAACACATACATACACAAGCATCTCACAAACACACATACACACACATACACACACACACTCACACATATACACCCTTCTGGGGCAACAAATAAACGAGAATTCTCTGGCTTTTATTGCACAGAAAGAAATTGGTATAAGCAACTGTGTCTGGTCTCTCCCAGTTGGACAGCAATTTCTGGAAGACTTTTGGGAGAACAGGCCCTCTCGTTTCCCCAGGCTTCTGGAATGGAGAAAACAGCTTCTAAGAGTGGGAAATGCAAAGGCAGTCCCTCCTCTAGTGCTGTGAACACTTCAGTGTCCTAGAACTTGGCGGTCACCATCTCTTCCTCCCTGGAGTTGGAGTGACTGAAGCTAGGTCCTGACTCATCTTCAGAAGTAGAGCAGGGCAGAAGGAGAAGAGAGGACCCCTGAGCTCCTGCCAGAGGCCAGCTCTAAACAATGAATGTGAACAACAAACACAGCAGGAGTGACCTTGGGTCTACTTATGTGTAAATGAGGGTTGGACTCATGGTCTGTGAGTTCCTTCTCGCTCTAACGCTTTATGAGCTGTAAGGCCATGAGCTCAGGCACCACATCATAAGACTGCCTAAGTACAAACACTATATTTCTATGGCCTGGGCCTGTAGAGAAGCCACCACAAGTTCAGTCATTGAACTTCATCAACCTAATTTTATAGCTTGCTCCCATTCAAGAAGTGCCTTCTTTGTACTCCACCCATGTTCACTGAAAAACCTCCACCCACCCGGGGAGCTTTCAGATGTGGAACTCTGAGTCAAGTGGAAAGCCGCTGTGAAAAATCCGGCTCTCTGGCCCTTGAGGAGTAGAGCATTGTGTTGCTCAAGGGTACACTGATTCCTGGCACTTCTGATTTGCTGGAAACAATGACCACTTGTTCTGTAATTCTTCATGCTTGTTCTCAGCTCAAATTTCATCTAGACGTTTCAAAGTTAGTAGAGCATGTGAAAGGGTGTGTTTTTCACCTGCACACACATTTTTCATGTGCTTTTTGTGACTGGATAACTCAAATATATAGCTTTGTTTTAAACCTTCAGACATGCTGTGATATTAATGGGAGAAGGAAGTTTACAGGAAAGGGAGATATTACCCTCATTTTCGCCTCCATGTGAAAGGGTGGACTCGAAGGTGGGCTTTATTTTATCAACCCAAATGTGACCCCTGAATGAAAGAGGTTACTCAGAGCATTACAAAGAAAACAGAACTGCAGAAGGAACATCACGTAGATACAATCAACAATGAAATTTCTAACAATCCTAGTCTCCAACGCAAGCGCGGTTTTAGGTTATGCAAAATTTTTCTTCGCAATGAAAAGAAATCAAGAGCTGGCTGTAATTTCCAACACACCATATTGCAGTGCCGTTATTTAGAAAACTCAACATATGTATATATAATTTTTAAACAAAGATGTTGTTGTTGTTGTTTTAAGTGTAAAGCCTACAGCAGTTATATTTGTTACAAACAGTGGGTCTAATTCAGGGAGTGGGGAAAATTACTTTTTCTGCCACAGGAAGTCTTACCTCCATTAGCTCTGGGACACGGGTTTTCAAAATTACAGTTTCCCTCCCTTTGGGCCCCAAGAAAATATGAGGATGGAGAATCGGCTTTGGATCTTTGCTCACATAAGTCACAACATTTTAGAGCAGAGGATTTTGGAATAATCCTTAGAACCAACTACTTTACCCTTCCATGTAGTATTATTAGAAGGTCTAAAAAAGAGAGCAAATCAAATAAAATGGGATGAATGTCAGAAGAAGGTGACATTCTTCTATAATGTGTTATTTATTATTGGTAATAAATAACAATCAGTGAATACTTACTATATGTAAGTCCCAGATGTAGGCACCCTTATGCATGTTAATTCATTTTTTTAAGAGTTGGGGTCTTGCTCTGTCACCCAGGCTGATGTGCAGTTTCACAATCATAGCTCACTGTAGCCTCAAGCTCCCAGGCTCAAGAGATCCTCCCACCTCAGCCACTGGAGTAGCCAGGACTGCAGTCATGAGCCACTGTGCCTGGTAACTCATTTAATCCATCCAACAAACTTCTGAGGCTAAGTGCTATTATTACAATCATTTTATATATGAGGAAACTGAAGTCTACTGAGATTCAGTGACTTTCATGGCAAGTGAGAACACTAGAATTCAAACCT
>NW_012102699.1:216776-236994 GCF_000951045.1 Mandrillus leucophaeus
AGCTCACTGCAAGCTCTGCCTCCCAGGTTCACGCCATTCTCCTGCCTCAGTCTCCCAAGTAGCTGGGACTACAGGCGCCTACCACCACACCTGGCTAATTTTTTTGTATTTTTAGTAGAGACAGGGTTTCACCATGTTAGCTGGGATGGTCTCGATCTCCTGACCTTGTGAACTGCCTGCCTCATCCTCCCAAAGTGCTGGGATTACAGGCATGAGCCACAGTGCCCGGCCTATAACGACCCAATTTAATGTAACTCCTGAATGAAAGTAGGCCCACCCTATTTGCTTAGGTCATCTGGAGAAGCCATTCAAGAGAATCTGTGAGCCTCTCTTATGCATCCAGGGGTGAAAATGGAAACAGAGTACAAAATCTGACTAACACTTTATCAACCGAACAAGCTTAGCTGAGCTTTTCAAAATAAACTTAGTAGTTTTGAGAAATAAGAAGAGTTACTTACATATGAAGAGCTCTAAGGAACTGGAAACTGGAAGAAATAATGGGAAGGAAGGAACCAGGGGGTCCTACCAATTTGATGACAGAGACCCTATTCTTCATTAAGTTTCTACATGTGGTCCCACAAGTGTGAGCAAAATGAGGAAACTCTGCCTGTGTGGATGAGCGCTGGTCTTTCTGGCTTCCAGGTGCGAGTTGAAGGGTGAAAAGGGAGTGAAAAACTTACATATCTGTCCAGATGACTGATGGTGGGGGAAAATCCCATTTTTCACAAATTATGGGCCGTTTTTTTTAACTGCTAGTAATGCACAGAAGATTAAAGTGAAGTCTATATTTCACAAATGGGAGGACCAAATGATTTAAAACCTTTGTTATAATGACCTACTTCGAAGTGAAGAATCAATTTCTTTTACAGCAAGAACCTGTTAATTTAGGAAAAGGGAGAGAGGGAGGAAGCACGTGAATGGAGCATAAGAGAAAAAGAGGAAAAGGTGGGGAGAGAAAATAGCTAAGGAGGTCAGGTAGAGTTTTTCTGATTCTATTTTTATATGTCAAGCAATGTAGAGGTCATTTTGCATAGTGAAGAGAGGATGAACTTTGGATTCTGTTTTTAACTCCATCTGCCCCTTAGAACCCCCAATGGCTGCTGTAACAAATCAGCCCGTATTTAGTGACTTAAGACAACCAAATATATTATGCTACAGTCAGAAGGCTGACGCAGGTCTCTCAGAGCTGAAATCAAGGTGTCAGCAGGGCCGTGCTCCTTGTTAAGGCTCTGGGGAAGAAACCGTTTCCTTGCTTTTCCAGCTTCTTGAGGTTGCCCATATTCCTCGACTCATGGCCTGTTTTTTTCATCCACAAAGCCAAGCCAGCAACGGCCAGTGGAGTTTCTTCACATCACATTCCTTTGACATTGACTCTCTTCCTCCCTCCTGCTTCCACTTTTTAAGGACCCTTGTGATTACACTGGGCTCACCTAGATGAGCCAGGATCATCTCCCACTTTTTGAGGTCAGCTGATTCCTCCTTAATTCCATCTGCAAACTGCCTCTTCCATGTAACCCAACATATTACACATAGGACACAGACATCTCTGGGGGAGCAGGGGACATTTTTCTGCCTACCACAGGGGCTGAGGGACCCTGGCAACTTACTTAGCTACTGACTCTCGGTTTCCTCATCTATCAAATGAGAATAAACACTTGCCTCAGGATTTCTGCAAAAATTAAATGATATTACATCAGTAACTCATCTGTAAGAGTGGGCCCGTGGTAAACAGTGCCTATCATTATCTTTGTTAACTCTCATTAGTCCGTTTTCACGCTGCTATAAAGATACTACCCGAGGCTGGGTAATTTATAAAGCAAAGAGGCTTAACGGACTCACAGTTCTGCATGGCTAGTGAGTCTTCAGGAAACTTACAATCATGGTGGAAGACAAAGGAGTAGCAAGGCGTGTCTTACATGGCGCAGGTGAGACAAAGAGTGCAGGGGAAATGCCAGGCACAATTAGAGTATTGCCAAGCAAAGGTACCTTGGTCCTTTCAGTATTACAGGATTACAGTGATCAAATATTGCCTAATTATTATCAAAATGTTCTGAGCAAGCTCTTCTTCAGTGAAGCTAAGCACTGCTGGAAGTACTGCCAGGTACCCACCAATTAACTACATCTTTTATTTCACAGCTGCTGAGATAGTAGGAAATTCAAGGCAGTTGTTTCCAGTAGCTAGCCAGCTATAAGATTACACTGAAGATGAAGAGAGAGCATTTGGAGGCACAGCTAAGCTACAATTCATCTAAGATGAGAAGTGAGATGTTTCTTCACGGTTACCATAAAGTTGGTCACCTCTAACAAGCATTGCCAGATCAAATTATTCTGTTCTCTACAAGCATAAAATATTAGGTTGGTGCAAAAGTAATTGTGGATTTTGCCATTATTTTAGCACCAGCCTAATACTAGGACCAGTCACTGCAGACACAAGCCACAGAGCTCTAGGGATCTTAACGCTCTACAGCTTCTCCATGGTCTGGGGAGACCTTGTCCTGCTAGCTCTAACCACAGAGACTTTATATTGGGGCAGCAGCCTTCCTGTCACACTTCACTTTTTGTTGAGGTAGAATAAATTTTCAGCCATAGTTATAAATGATGAAACAGAGCAGAACTTGGACTTAAATTGCATCTTCTGATTCTGTGGCTTTTCCCTACCACAGCAGGATGCCCCTTTAAATTAAGAAACCACAGAGAGAGAGAGGAAGAAAGAAAGCAGTGGCTGCCAGAATATGCTCAGGCTAGTATACTACAGTATTTGAAACAATATGGATGCTGCTTTTAAGTATGTGATGCTGCTTAAATTTTACAAGAAAAACATCTTTGTTAAGTGTTCATAATTCATGGACAGTTTGTTCTCTCAGAAAAAACAAACTCTCCAAAAGTATCTGTGCCCTGACCTTGCCCTTTTGCTCATTCTGGAAGGTTCAGGGAATAGCATTACTCCATAGAGGTTGCATTCAGTATCTTGGGAATCAGAAAACTTCCAAGAGTGGCACGGGCAGTAATGGGTGGAGACAGAGCCCTCCAGCCAAACACTCTAACACATACTCCCTCAGGCAGCTGAGGCTGCAGCCAGAAGAAGGAGAGGCAAGATTCAAGGGCAAAAAGAGGGGTTCTTGGCCAACCATTCGTGCATCAAAGGACAAGTTGCTATCTCCCTCGACACATGCATGGAAAAAATGGAGCAGGCAGAAAACAATAAATTATCAAAATGGCAGCTCTATGTAATCACCAAGAGAACTAATTGGGTTACAGAAAGAAAACACACACACACACACACACACACACACACATTCATAGAGGCAGAGTCCTGTGAAATACAACCTAATGCTTCCTTATGAATTTTCATACTCCTCTGTGATCCATCACAGCAGATATTACATCCCAAACTGTCATCCATCATGAACACCACAAGCCAGCAGGGAAGCACAGCACCAAGGGGACTCGTGACCTCTGCTCCCTGAAGTGCCTCCCCCACCTCCTGCAACCTATAACTTGGGAACTCACTAAGGAACAAAGTGCTAAGGCAGCAGGCATTTAGTGGCACCTGTGCTTGCATAGGAGTGGCAGTGCCAGGGCATTCTGTTTGCTGGGGAATTCATTTGCATCACACGTGTGAAGCTGGGGTGTAGAGCATCTCCTCAGCAGGAGATTTCTACTAAACAAAGGTTTGCCTCCTGTGCAAGATGCTTTCACACCTCAGAGGCCCTGGTAATCTTCAAGTTCCAGATTTTTCCACTGAGGCTTCACTCAATGAAGTAGGCAATGTCTTTTTGTTTTAAGAAATTCTAATGTAAGACTCCAATGCTTCCATGGGATCCTTCCCTAGCACATCAACCTAGGGACCCAGGAGAAGCAGTGGGGAAAAGTAAACAAAGAAGAAGAATGGGAGGAAACATTGAAAGAGAGACTGAATATGACAGGTACCTACATATACATCATCTCATCTTTGCAACTACCGTAACAAGAGAACTTCATTTATTCTCATTCCAATTTTAGTATATGTGCTGCCAAAGCAAGCATAGAACTTTATTCTCATTTTGCAAAGGAAAGACCTGAGACTCAGAGAAGTTACTGAGTTTTCCTATGTAGCAAGATTATTTTGTGTTTTATTTTCTCAGAAGGCTGGTAAAGCTAAGGACAATAGGCTGTGGGTACACCACCTTGTTCTCAAGAAGAGTTGCTAGACCTATTCCTGCAGGTTTTGCTAAGAGGCGGCCACACCTGTACTGGGATCCCACTATCCCATTCAGCCTGCATAAGCAGAGTCTGAGGCTTATTTAGAAGGAGAACAGGTGCAAGAGTCATCCACCCAACTGGGATTTCTACAGGATGAAGGAACTGAGTTTCTAGTCCTTGGTTGGAGGCTTGTCAAGTCAAAGAAACTCATCAGTCTGCCCTGGTGCAGTCACACACATGAATAGGATGCATTTCGAGAATGTTAGGAAAGGCTAGATATTTCTTCCTTAGAGTATGTGGGCTTACCAAACCTCAGTGTTGTTGCTGCCTTGAGCCCAGAAATTCATACACTTCTGAATGAAGTAGTAGTAGAGGACAAGTTCCAGCTTGTCCTCCTAGCACATGGCATGGCCAGGATATGTGGCCTCTCTTGGGCCCAGTACAGACTGAGAAGGGGACTTGGTCTTATTTGTCCTTGTGGAACTCAAAAGAGCTTCCTGCCAGGGCAAGAAGACCTCAGCACTAAGAGGCTGTGGGGTAGCCCACCACAGGCAAGACTTGAGGAGGGATTTAAGAGAACAGCAGAACAGCATGAGGATTTTGTATACCACAGGAGTCCCTGTGGGGTACCTCTGAAGGACCGACAGATGGCGTGGAGGGCCTGAGAGTTGCCCATGGTGGCAAAGGAAAACTGCAAATAGCACCAGCTAGCTAGATACTTTTGCCTCTTTTTGTCTGCACTTTGCTCCCCCTGCCCCAACTCTAGAGGGCCCAGAATATAGGGAGGTATAAAGAACAAAGAATGTAGAGAATATAGGAAACCATGCTGATATGGTTTGTCTCTGTTTCCCCACCTAAATCTCATCTCAAATTGTAATCCCCTCATGTCGAGGGAGGGACCTGGTGAGAAGTGACTGGATCACGGGAGCAGTTTTCCCCATGCTGTTCTAGTGATAGTGAGTGAGTTTTCATAAGATCTGATGGTTTTATAAGGGGCTCTTCCCACTACGCATGCTCGCTCTCTCACCTGCCACCATGTAAGATGTGCCTGCTTCCCCTACTGTCATGATTGTAAGTTTCCTGAGGCCTCCCCAGCCAAGTGGAACTGTGAGTCAATTAAACCTCTTTGCTTTATAAATTACCCAGTCTCAGGTATTTCTTTATAGAGTGTGAGAACAGACTAATACAAATGCCTTCCTCCTCACTACAGGGCTGTGCTGAGCCAAGGCTGGTAGGGATGGGGAGAAAGGATGGGGAGGAAGAAGAAAGCTTCCAGTTATAAGTGAGCCTCAAGTGTTAGAATGGACTGAACTAAAAAATTTTAATGGCTAAAAATGAGCTTTAATTATCAACATAAATTGATTACTGAACAGTTGTCAACAACTGAAAAGTTTTGGGATCCTAGGGTAGGAAAGTGGGGTTCATCATAGCTTGAATGAAGGTGGTATTGTAAGAAAAACATATTTTTTTTGAGACAGAGTCTCACTCTGTTGCCCAGCCTGGAGTGCAGTGGCACAATCTCCGCTCAATGAAACCTCTACCTCCTGGGCTCAAGTGATTCTCCTGTATCAGCCTCCCAAGTAGCTGGGATTACAGGCGCTTGCCACCATGCCTGGCTAATTTTTGTATTTTTAGTAGAGACGGGGTTTCACCATGTTGGCCAGGCTCGTCTTGAACTCCTGACCTCAAGGGATCTGCCCACCTCAGCCTCCCAAAGTGCTGGGACTACACTCATGAGCCACCACACTCAGCCGGGAGAAAAATTTTAAAACAGTGTTTTCCAACTTGGACCCTCTCAAAGTCTGCTAAGCTAATAGGTTAATCACACTGAATATCACAGATGTTTGCAAAGTCAGCATTTGAACTTTATTTTCCAACTGCAAAGGCAGAGGATCATTCTTGTGCTATGGGGATAGAAATCGAAGTCAGCTGAGGTTGTAAAACTTAGAGTTAAACAGAAGTCTTGGAATCACTTTTCTTTACGGTTATCAGCAGCAGCATAAATCTGCTTCTTACAGGAATTAGATTTGTTTAGGAATCTCAATAGGAGTCTACAGTGCAAATAAGTCCAGTTCCATATAATTTTGTCCGCTATTGTGTCAAAGTTGGTAGCAGGAGAACACACTGGCTGAACAACTTAGTGGAAGACACCAAGAAGTAAGTACTGACAAAGACTCCCTCTTTCACCAAACTTGCTAGGTTCCTCTGAGCCCTCCGGACTAAGCCTCCACCTCTGCCTGTGTTTAGCAATTCTTCTAAGTCAGCTTGGCAAAAATCCCCCTACCTGTGGCAGCTCCTCTTAGTAATTTTCCATAGACTGAGCCCTTCACTCTGTTTCTAAAGCCCCAGCTATCTTTGCTGTGTTCCGAGTTGAGCTCAGTCACTCTCGATTGCAGTAGTCTCCCCTGCACTGCCACAGGCTTGAAGAAAATGCATCTCACCATCTTTAACAAGTGTCCAGTGAATACGTTTTCTTTAACTGTACCGACTCCAGTTACCTAACTGACTGGAACAGTGTCGAAAGGTAACAAGAACAGCTGCCTCTATTTCTTGTGTCCGTGGTTTTGTCAAGGCTGTTTTATTCTACTGTTGTCAAGTACATTTTTAATTTTCTCATTCTTTTTGGTTGTTTGAATTAAAGGAAAAGAGGGAAAAGATTTGAAAAAAAAAAATTTTTTTAAACATTACAAAGGGACTGAGGGAAAGGACAAATTAGTATGTATGACAAAGAAAGGCTCTGCATTAAAGGCTGAGGAGGAAGGGAAAGGGAAGGGCTGGGAGGGGGAGAAGAGAAATGAAGCAGGTTTAGCCAAGTCAGGCTTATGTACTAAATGTTATAGCTTTATAAATTCCCAGAAGTGCAAAAAAGATCTTAGTGTATATAATGCTTTAAAAAGTCACAGAAGGAAAAAGGAAATGAATTCAACTCACTTGCTTTTGGGGCTGCCTTAAAAAAAAAAAAAAAAGAGGCAGATAAATGCTGCTAACAGAGCTCTTTGCAATGTTTCAAAATGAATAAATAAAACCTTCCCTGCCAACTTTTTTTTATTATTATGTCTGTCTCTGACTTTTTAAATGCTTTCCTTAAAAATGTTTTCATGCTTCCTTTTCCCTGAACGTTTTACAGTTCACGTTCTTAAATTTCACTGGAGACCTGCAAATCAAGTTGCATCTTGCTGATTTGATAGCTGCTTTTACGCAGCCCAGCGGAAGGCAATGCCTTAGCATCACTCTTGCTGGGAAGAGAGTTTATTAGCAAGGCCTCCCCTGCTTGGCTGGCAGGAGGACGTGCTAGGAAGGCCAGACTAGGCTTGGTCTGGCCCAGGGGCCAGCCAGCAGGTGACTGGATCAGGCAGAGTGGGCCACTCAGCAGTGACCTTCAGTCTCATAGCAACAACAAAGGAAATCACCTCTTTCCCCAAACATCATTAGAGACCCTTGCTTTTCCACCCTGGTTGGGAGAGAGGAAGGGAAAGTGGACAGAGGCAGGAGAAGAAAAATCCTTGTTTTGCAATCCTAGTAATTAGTCCTAGAGGATTTCTCCAACTGCTACTGCTGGCAGGAAGGCCTAGAAAGTGGCGTCGCCAGGCTCACTGCACTGGCCACCGCGGTGCCGGCTCCCTACTTGAAATTCAAATGAGAGCTGCTCTGACCTTTCCTGTCACATATTTTATTTCAGAGACAGTTTACAAGGCCTCTCCACCATGCAGGTCATGTTTTAGTTTAAACAGAAATACTCTCGTAGGTGTTAGATGCGAGTTAATGATTACACTGAAATCATTCTAATTAGGCTCTGTTGTTACACACTGCCCTTTGGGGGCTGCCGCTGTTGTCACATAAAGTATTTTGTAGAAAAATAATTGGTCTGAGCTCTCTTTCTCCCTCTTTTCACATACCCATCCCCTCTCTTCCTCTTTTTTTCAAAAAAAATAATAATAATGATTATTGATCTTTCAGCACTTGGTCGGGAAGATCATTCACCTTTTGGTCCCTGTGATCCTTCAGGAAGGCCTCAGGCTGTCAGTGGCCGCGGAGGGATGTCACCTCCGCTGGTCCTTTGGCAGTGCAGGCCTGCATCACTCTATCAGAGGGGAAATGAGAATAAGATCCCTATTGGAGCTCCTCCAAAGCATCCTCACATTTTGTTTTGGTCTGCTCTGTTTTGGGGGGAGCCTTCAGGAGGAACGGCGGACTTATTCCAAGAGGCTTGTCACCTTCCTGCACTGTGCACTGGTGTGAGGAATGATTCAGTGGGGTGGGTGGTGCTCATGTCTCTGTATAATTTCTTTGTCATTTACCTACATCTATATACATACACCATGCACAGTTCACTCTCCAGCAATTTTCTATCTTGTTACCGCCAGGATGATCCAATATTGATTTTTTTTCCCTCCTAACTTTTCTTTGTTTCTTCTCATTTACCCTCAATAATTGACCTAGATGCCTTACAGAAAAAAAGCGCTTAGCTATTTAAAGGGATATACTTAACACCAGAGGAAGAGGAAACAAATTTGGGGAAAATGAACAGGGTCTATTCTGAAAAATGGACAATGCTGATGAAGATAAAATGGACCATCGCTTGGAGAAAAAAAAATGTTTTTGTCCTGCACTTCTGACAGTTAAAAGGTTGGCTGAAGAGTTGAAAGGAGAAAGGAAGAGGCTTCAAATGAAGAGGCAAAGATTCAAGCTGGGAACGGTGTGCTAACCTAATACCAGGAGTAGGCTGAGTACTTAACATCCTTGCCTACAATTGAGAGTCCTGACTACCCTTTTTAAGGTTGTTTCCAATCTTAAAAGTATTGGAAAAAATTATCCCGAGGCCAACTGTCTCAGCCACTTTAAATCTAGATCCAGTGTCATCAGAGAATTTGGGAAACAAAAATTTTTAATGAAGTTTATGCAGCAAAAAGCCAAGTTGGCAAAAATTTTTCTCATCCTGATAAAAAAAAAAGTGTAAAGAATTAACAAAATTATAAAAACATCACTACTGTTTACCTACCTTAAAAATTCAGTATCTCTGGGATTTGCTGTCTGGACCAATAATCCTTTCCACTCAAAGTATGGTTCACGGACCAGCAGTGCCACCCTGACCTGGGGGTTTGTCAGAAATGCAGACTCTCAGGCCCCACCCCAGATGTGCAGAATCAGAACTTTTACTCTAACAAAATCCCCAAGCGATTCACGCATGCATTCCGTCTGAGATGCCTATTGTACGACATCCTTACCTTCAGAGGCCCAGGACTTTTTCTGTCTCCTAAAGATTCCCTGACTCAACCTGAGTCCTGTGAAATCCACCTTACGTTTCATGCCACCATGGGGAGAGACACGAGCTCCGACTCCTCACTCAGTTTCCCCAAGAAGCTGAAAAGTATAAGATACAGACATTAATTGGGTTTTCAAGAAAAATAAGTAGTACTGAAAACTTCCTTGAGAAATATGTTGTTGTAATGTTTTGCTTTTATTTTCTTTTGACATTGGGAGGGTGGGGGTGGGTTACAGGGACTCTGAAGGAAGTCATAAAAATTAAAATACTAAGTTAGAGACCTTTTATTCTTTTTGTCTTTACTTAAGAGCTAAAGTAAGTTGTCAGTCCAAAACAACCCTTGCTGTATGAATAAACATTCCACCAGCAATGCTAATAATTCAATTAATGTCCTATGCAAGTATGAAAGAACTAGTTTCTCACTGGTTTGATTAGCTTGCATCTTGTTAGGATTCAGTTTTAGAGGTTTTATACACACACACACACTCACACACACACACCCCCACACATCTATGTATGTACATGTATATATACTGTGCCTATATATATGCGAAAGACACTTGCTGTCTCTTCTAAACAATTAAAAACAAGTTTATTTCAAGACCTCCACCAACCTTAGACTGCAGCCTGGCAGCTTCATGCCTGCCAAGGCCTCCAACTGCAGTGTTTGTTGGCAACACCTTTGTCACTGCCTAAACAAGGCATCAATAATTAAATTCCCATTTATAAAAAGAGGAAATTATTCATGCCATCAGCACTCCCCATCAATAACGGGAGGAAACCTAACTATCTCATTACCCCATCACACTGTGTGCAAACAGAACTGCCCGTTGTTGACAATAAATATTTGATAAGTGAGGAAACAGGAAGGATAAACCAAGGGTGCAGAGTGGAGCTGCACAGTTGCCAGGGGACTTGGCCTCGGTGGCTGTGGTTTACCTCCGGGGTCATCCTGGAGATGCCTTCTGGATTAGCTGCAAACTGACCACGGCTGAATGAAAAAAAGCAGGCCGTGTGCCTGCTTCTGAATCACACAGCCTTTCTATCTTTATTCATGTCTAAAAATATAACAAATCTTGGTTCTCGCTTTTCTTCCTTTGCTTTCTCAATACATTCCTAGAGAACTTTCTCAAGCAAAGTTTTAAAATACGCCATTGTATTTGAAACATTCTACTATGCCTCAACATCCCGTCTGGAATGTTGGACTGGAAGTTTAGTGAAAAATGGACTGACCAAGTGGGTGAGCGCTTGAGATTCAAGCTCAGTTTTCCCGTGGACCTGCTGGGAAGCCACGGGGAAGCTGCTTTATCTCTCTGTGCCTCAGTTTCCTCAAGTTGAAATTGAGATATTTGGAAGAGTTGATTTCTCTTTCAGCTCCTAAAAATAAAATGTTTCTTTTCATGGAAAGCCTTCCCTCATAATCATTTTTTAAAATACAGGAAAATCACAAGTCACCCCAAAGGAGAGATGCAGTGTAATTTTCAGTTTGGTACTAGCTTTGCTGCTGACCTTGGATAAATTATTAACTCTAGCCCCCATGTTTCTCCACTCTGTTGAACAGAGATAATGCTGATTTTCTTTTGCGAGGTTATTCTCTATTTCTACTCCTATCTATTTTTCACCCTACTCAGTCCTTCTCAGTATCTTTGGAAGCAGATGCCATCACACATGCTCTCCTCCTTTCTGGCTTCCTGTTGGACTGGGCCAGTGGAAATCTCCACCAAGAGATTGGATGGCAAGAGTTGAGAGATGCTAGGACATTTCTTCACCACTCCCTCCCAGCTTCTGCAACCCTTCTGGAACAGCAGCCCTCTCTTTCCCTAACTACAGCTCCCACCAGATGGTCCCTTGCCACAGCTCCTGTTCTCAGTGGGCTCTGGAAACCTATTTCATCCCCTTTCCCCTTCACTCCCAGGCATAGGAACAGCTTCCACAGTGGCCAGCCTCTGGTTTCTTTGTCTCTGACCACATCTCTGTAAGTAGGTGTTTTAGTAAAGTCCCCTATTCAAGCTACCTAAGCTCAGTTCCATTTAATGACAAAACTCGGAGTGATACCCATGGTAAATATTAAGAATAATCCATCTAAAATACTTCTGATACTGTATTAGTGCCTTCAGGCTGCCATAATAAAGTACATGGTGAAAGCAACAGAAATGTATTTTCTCATAGTTCTGGAGGCTGGAAGTCCAAGGTCAAGGTGTTGACAGGGTTGTTTCTTCTGAGGCCTCTATATTAGCCTGTCCTCACCCTGCTGTAAGGACATACAAGCGACTGAGTAATTTATAAAGGAAAGAGATTTAATGGACTCACAGTTCCACATGGCTGGGGAGGCCCCACAATCATGGCAGAAGGTGAAGAAGGAGCAAAGGCACATCTTACATGGTGGCAGACAAGAGTGTGTGTGCAGGGGAACTGCCCTTTTTCAAACCATCAGTTCTCATGAGACTTATTCACTATCATGAGAACAGCACAGAAAAACCTGCCCTTGTGATTCAATTACCTCCCACCAGGTCCCTCCTACAACACTTAGGGATTGCGGGAGCTACAGTTCAAGATGAGATTTGGGTGGGGACACAGCCAAACTATATCGGCCTCTTTCCTTGGCTTGTAGATGGTCACCCTCTCCCTGTGTCTTCACATCATTTTTCTTCTGATGTGTCTGTGTCCTAATCTCCTCTTCTTATAAGGACATCAGTCAGATTGGATTAGGATCCCCCCAGCGACCTAATTTTAACCTAATTACCCTTTAAAGACCCTTAACATTCTGGGGAACTGGGACTTAGGACTTCAATGTATTAATTTGGCAGGCATAACATTCAGCACAAAAGGTACTTTCAATATAATTTCAGCAGGGACTTTCAACATAATTAGGCCACAGTTTTTTAAGAATGAAACTTGGCTGCATTTCTCATATATCCTTCAAGAGAGGTCTCCCAGATCATAAACCCACACCACAACCAACAGCCATGCTATTCACGGAGTATGTGGTACCAGAAATAAGCTCCAACCAAACATTGGTGACAATGTAGTACTGGCTTCACCCACCTCAACCAGAGGAATCTGTGACCAGAATGGGAGCATGCCAGGGTAGGAAATGTTAATCGGGAGGCAGAAGATGGGAGCTTCTGGCTGAGTGGCCTTAACTATCACTCAGCATTTCAGATGCTCCATTTCTGCCTTCATAAAATAATAATATCAACCACCTCATGTGGTTATTAAAAGAATCAAAGGAGATAGTAGATGTAAAAGTCCTTTGCAAAACTTAAAATACTGTCCTGGTCCTGTACAAATAATACACTTGCCCTAAGTTCAATTGTACTGTTTTCTGTTCTTCAGAGAATAAACAGTTGAAAGACAATAAGCCCTTTGAAATCAGGAAACTTTTGTCATACGCTATATTTATTCCTTTCACAGCTCCTAGCTGAGCACACAGTGGGTTTTCAATATATATTTATTGAAGTAAGTTTTCATCAGTACAGTGCTTATCCACAAAAACATTGAACGAAGGCACCCAGTTCTAGATGAAACTAGATATATCTATTAGTTTGCCCATTAAGTCAAGTTTATGAGAACTTCTCAACATTTTTACCTATGTCTTTTAGTAATTAAAGCACACCAAGACATTTAGGATGCATTCTGAAAAACATTTATCAATATTATTTCTGGGGGCCATTATACATGGTCCATGATCCTTGTCCAGTTTCCTGATATAGTAGTCTCCCTTTATCCATGGGGCATATGTTCCAAGATCCCAAAGAGATGTCTGAAACCTCAAATAATTCTGAAACCTCAAATAATACTGAACCCCATATATTCTATGTTATGTTTTTACTTACATATACATGTGATATGCTTATGTGATATGACGAAGCTTAATTTATAAATTAGGCATAGTAAGAAGTTAACAACTAGTAATAAAATAGAATAATTATAACAATGTACTGTAATAAAAGTTATGTGAATGTGGTCTGTCTCTCTCTCTTTCTCTCTCTCTAAATATCTTATAGTACTGTACTCACAGCTTTTCCTATGATGATGTGAAGTGATAAAATGCCTACATCATAACATGAAGTGAGGTGAATGACATAGGTATTGTGATGTAGCGTTTAAAACTTACGAATTGTTTATTTCTGAAATTTTCCATTTAATACCTTCAGATCAAGGTTGACCTCAGGTAACTGAAAGCAACAAAAACAAAACTGCAGAGAACGGGGACTACTATAACTAAATGGAACTCTCAATGTAATTGGAGTTTGACCCAATAACAGCTCCATCCTCTAATCAACATATGGGTTCATGCCTATTCTGAAATTTTACTTTAAGGAAGACTGAGTTTTGCATCATTTTTAGGTTACACTAAGTGACTAATGGATGCTGGAATCCTAATCTTCTTCAAATGTTTGAATAATAAAAAATATTATAAGAAATACCGAGGAAGTCTAACTAAAAGTAGAAATTATTGGATAATGAATAATGGGAATTATAAATTGGGATTTTTTTTTTTACTTGAGAAATACTTTATTGAGTCTTTTGACCTTTGCTTGATCTCTTTCTACAAATCCTTTAATTTCAATTCATTGTCACTCACCCAGAGCATTATACTAGATAGTCTTCCCTTGATTTAGGGCTGCTAGGTTTTCTCTGTTTTGGTTTATAATGTGATGGAAAGTATTATTTTAGTTGAACTGTGAGATACATTGCATAATTTGCATAGTTGCTTTCCTATTCAAAACCACGTCTTATTGTGTAACATCCTTGTGACATTATTATGATTCCAGAGAGAGAATTTGAGAAAGAGAGAGAGGGGATTATGGGGTATTAACCTCCAAGGTTCCCATTCCACATGCTATATATTAGCCGGAATAAAGAGAAACTGGGAAAAGCTAAGAAATAGTGAAAGAAGAAATAAAAACAACAGATGTTTTAATGGGAATGAGAAAATTATTTTGCCTATGATTAGATAGGAGAATGTAGAGATGCATGTGAGGGTGGAACCTAACAGGATGTGGGCTCTGAGGTCAGGCTATCTGGTTTGAATGCTGGATGTGCCAGTTACTCACTGAGTAAACATGGACACATTTTAACCTCTCTATGCCTTAGTTGTCTTTTTTGAAAAAGGACAATGTGAACATCTACTTTATAGGGTCATTCTGGAGATCAATAGAGCCAATTAGTGTAGGCTGAGCCTAGCAAATAATATCTGAATAAATATTAGCTGCTCTTGTTACTGTTATTGTTATTGTTGTTGTTATAAAAATATTCAGACCTTCTTAAGTCAGAATTTTGCCATTGGTTAAAATCTTTCCAAGTGTGTCAACATCTCACTTAAATGTAGGTGACGTGGTTTGATGTTTGTTTCCTCCTAATCTCATGTGGAAATGTGATTCCCAGTGTTGGAGGCAGAGCCTGGTGGGAGGTGATTGGCTCATGGGGGCAGATCCCTCATGAATGGCTTAGCACCATCCCCTTGGTGATAAGTGAGTAGTCACTGGGTTAGTCCTCAGAAGATCTGGATGTTTAAAAGAGTCTGATTCAATATAATCTACAGATTCCAAGAAAAAAAAGAGTCTGGGATCTCCCCCTTCTCTCTCTTGCTCCCTCTCGCCATGTGAGATGCTGGTTCCTTACTGTCCTCCACCATGATTGGAAGCTTCCTCAGGCCTTCTTCAGAAGTGGAGCAGATGTTGGCACCATGCTTGTACAGCCTGCAGAACTGTGAGCCAATTAAACCTCTTTTCTTTATAAATTACCCAGCCTCAGGTATTCCTTTATGGCAAGCTTGTCCAACCCATAGCCCATGGGCCTCATGTGGCCCAGGACAGCTTTGAATGAGTACCAACACAAATTTGTAAACTTTCTTAAAACATTATGAGTTTTTTTGTGAAATTTTTATGGCTCATCAGTTATCATTAGTATTAGTATATTTTATGTGTGGCCCGAGACAATTCTTCTTCTCCCAGTGAGGCCCAAGGAAGTCAAAAGATTGAACACCCCTGCTTTATGGGGACATAAAAAGGCCTAACACAATAAGATACATATTCTGTAAAAGGGATAGATTAGTCTGGCTCTTTGCAGCTCTCACATTCAATGCTCCTGTGAGGACTCTCCAAGCCCTTAGGCTACATATATTCTAGAACAGGAAGGAACCTGAAAGACCATATTGTCTATTCCACATGTTTTGTGATGAAGAGACAAACTCAGAGAGATTAGCTCTGGTTGGATTTCTCATAAGGGACGATGTGTCAGGCATGGACCTGGAATGAGAACAACACCCCTGAGAATGGCCAGGCCTCTCCTCACTACATGCCCAGCCCACATTGTCACCCTCTCATTATTTTACCCATGAGTTCCTTAACCCAGGATTCTAAAAATTAACTCATGCATGTCTAGATTTAAAAAAGTGATTTGAAAGACCAAAATGCAAGTTTTTTGAGGGCTCAAACCTCATCTTTTTTTTTCTTGTTAGTTGGATATATTTCTCAACCTCAACTTAACCTTTTTCTGTTTCTCCCAGAAAACCAAGCACTTTGCCTCACACAAAGCAGGTCTTTAAAAAAAATGTTGTTTAAAAATGTTGGCTTCACTCAATTTGCAATGATACATTTATCATCATTCTTTCCTCACCCTTAGCATGATTTGACATACAGGCATAGGGAAAGATCATGAAAAAAATAGCTCATCATAAGAATTTTGAATTCCTGGATATGTCAGAACTCCTATCATATTTTTAGGCCCACATGTCTAAAAATAGAAATTAGCTTCCTGAGGGGCCACTACATCACTGCACCATGATATTCCTCAGTGTTCCACCAATGTGCACCACCAGCTGCCCGCTTTGGAAACTATGTCCACTAGCTCATGTCTTAGTCCATTTGGGTTACTTTAACAAATACCATAAACTGGGTGGCTTATAAAAGTAGAAATGTATTTCTCAGTTCTAGGGGCTGGAAAGTCCAAGGTCAAAGTGCCAGCAGATTCTTAAGGGCCCACTACCAGTTTATAGATAGCACCTTCTAGCTGTGTCTTCACATGGTAGAAGGGGAGAACTGTTGATCTCCCCAGGACCTTACAAAGTTACTAATCCTGTTCATGGCAGCACCACCTGCCCTCATGACCTAATTGCCTCCCAAAGGCCCCACCCCCTAATACCATAACATTGAGAATTAGGTTTCAATGTATGAATTCTAGGGAGACACAAACATTCAATCTACAACAGCATACATAAAATTACTTTGTCAAATCAAAAGGCGGTTTTGGCCACAAATTAAACGCAAACTTGGAATGGCTGCCAAATCCTGTTTATCAATGTAACAAATAATATTTACCAATTTCTTCATTTCCCTAAATTGTTTTCCAACCTCAGGCTATGTAGCTTGCATCTTAATTTAGCACTAATTTCTCCACACTAGAAACTTCTCGTGTGTGTTTTACCTTATTCCTGCTTCGACAAAAGTAAACACTGATTTGGACTCCTCTGGCAACTTGCTAATACAACAGATTAGTGCATTCTGCCTTAGGCAAAGTCTTTCTTTCTGCCCTTTAGGGATTGTGCAGCCATCAGATGTAATTTTGATTCTTGATATTTTAGCAGTCATGCATGGGACTTCTTTAGGCAAGTGAGACTGAAATATCTCTCTGACAACATGTTGGAACATGTCCCAGTCAAGGACACAAACACAGTTGCCTCTAAGACGAAGAATGCTGAAAGGGGTGGTATAGTGGAAGAAGAATGAGAGAGAATCAACTTAGAATTCAGTTCTAAATCTGGGATATGGTTAATCATCTACCAATCATGGCTTGATTTTTTTTTTGTCTCCATATTTACCACAACCGAGACATTGAAGACCAGAAACCAAGAAAACATGTGAGATAAGTAAAGATGACAATAAGACCTTAAAGCCAAATTAACACCTCCTTTGTACAGACAATAAATATGTGATATGCCTCATGAATAGGCAAAAATGTCCTCTCAGGGTGTCCCCAAATTAAGATCTTCAGGTGAGTCACGTTAAGGAGACAATAAATAGGTTACTCCAGTGACAAGGATTCTCTCCTTGACCAAAACTTCAGTCAGCTTCCTCTGAATCCTTTGCTTGACAAGGTCTGACACTGGGCTTCCCTCCCCATCCTTGCAGGATCCAGTTTGAGCAAGAATTCTGATCAGTCAGTTTAGGGAAAATCCTCCCGGGGCTTTGGTGTCTGACCACCCTGGATATGCTATTACCCTGCCTTCAGTAATAAACCTAGCAAGTCACCTGAGCCAGAAACACTTTATCTTTGATGTTTTTCCTCTTAGTAATTTTCCATCCACTGCCACCCACTCTGCCCCTTGATTATAAATCCCCACTTTTCTTTGTTAGAGTTGGAGTTCAGTCCCATCTCTCTCCCCGACTGCAAGACTCCATTGCAGTGGTCCCTGTACCTATCGCCAGGTTCTCCTCCCCTGGGAATAAGGCCATTCTTACCATCTTTAACAAGTGTCATGAATAATTTTTTCTTTAACACTGGCTTGGAATGGGGAGGGGGCATGTCAGCAATCAGATTGGTTGTTTCTTCCTCTAATCCAACCTGCCTGTTAATATGGGACAAATCCCCCCCGGCCCTCATTTATCTTACTCATCAGCTTGATGAGCTCTGGGACTCCCTATCTCACCAATCCATAATCTCTCAGCTCAGTGTTTCCAACATAAGCATGCATCAGAATCCCCTGCAGACCGAAAAATTGACTACTGGGTACAACGTTTACTATTTGGATGACGGGTTTAGTAGAAACCCAAACCTCAGCATCACACAACATATCCAAGTAACAAACTTGTGCATGTACCCCCTGAATCTAAAATTAAATTTTAAAAAAATCCCCTGTAGAGCTCACTCAGAATCCCCATTCTCAGGAAGTTGGGGTGCTGAGTGCCCCAGGAGGTGTTTTTTTTGTTTGTTTGTTTGTTTTTTTTTGAGACAGAGTCTCGCTCTGTCACCCAGGCTAGAGTGCAGTGGCCCAATCTTGGCTCACTGCAAGCTCCACCTCCTGGGTTCATGCCATTCTCCTGCCTCAGCCTCCCAAGTATCTGGGACTACAAGCGCCCCCACCATGCCTGGCTAATTTTTTGTATTTTTAGTAGAGACAGGGTTTCACCTGGCCAGGATGGTCTCAATCTCCTGACCTCGTGATCCACCTACCTCAGCCTCCCAAAGTTCTGGGATTACAGGCGTGAGCCACAGCGCCTGCCCCACATCTGCATTTTTAATAAGCCTTATAAGTAAATCCAACACTGATGCAGTTTACATATATAAAAATTGGTGAAAATAGATGTTAATGAACTTTTCCCAGGCCACATGGCTAGTGCTAATTAGGTACACAGCTGGGCTCTGCTCTGGTCTCTAGTCTCCTCTTAATCTCCTGGTTGCAGTAATGAGCCTCTGCTTCTAACTGGCATTGACAGTCAGTACCCCACCTGACTTTATAGGTCCTTCTTTTTATTATTTTTTATTTGCTTTTGTGTGTGTGTGTGCGCACACGCGTGCGCATGCGCGTGTGTGTGACAGAGCCTTCTGTCACCCAGGCTGGACTGCCGTGGTGCACTCTCAGCTCACTGCAACCTCTGCCTCCCAGGTTCAAGCAATTCTCCTGCCTCACCCTCCTGAGTAGCTGGGATTACAGTGCCTGCCACCATTCCTGGCTAATTTTTGTATTTTTAGTAGAGACAGGGTTTCACCATGTTGGCCAGGCTGGTCTCGAACTCCTGACCTCAAGTGATCCTCCCACCTTGGCCTCCCAAAGTGCTGGGATTATAGAGGTGAGCCACCGCACCCAGCCAGTCCTTCTTAATACAGTATGTTGCACTAAACTCTCTCTAGTCACTCTCCTCCTACCTCCCTGGCACCCTCTACTTTAGTCAAGCAGCCCTCCATGTTCTGTTCCCCTCACACATTGTCATCTTCACATGAAATATCCTCTCTTCTCTACCCAACAAGTTATTTCATCAATTCCTCAACTTTCTGCTCAATTCCCACCTCTTCCTCAAGCCTATGTGACTGTTATGCTTTCACTCTTCTCCCTCTTTTGCCCTCTAATTACACTTTTGTCCTTAGTGCACAGGTTGACCATTAGCTATTTATTCTAACATAGTTGCTGTAATGGTTAATTTTATGTGTCAGCTTGACTGGTGTATTAGTTCATTTTTGCATTTCTATAAATAAATACCCGAGACTGGGTAAATTATAAAGAAAAGCAGTTCAACTGCCTCATGGTTCCACAGGCTGTACAGGAGGCATGGCTGGGGAGGCCTCAGGGAGCTTTTATTCATGGCAGAAGACAAAGTGGAGCAGGCATCTTCACATGGCCAGAGCAGGAGGAAGGGGTGGTTGAGGGGAAGGTGCTACACACTTTTAAACAACCCGATCTCAGGAGAACTCTATCATGAGATCAGCACTAGGGGGATGGTGCTAAATGATTAGAAACCACCCCCATGATCCAATCGCCTCCTACCTCCCAACAGGCCCCACCGCCAACCTTGGGAATTATCATTTGATGTGAGATTTAGGCAGGGACACGATCTGAACCCTATCAACCGGACCATGGGACACCCAGATTGCTGGCCAAACATTGTTTCTGGATACACCTGTGAGGGTATTTCTGGAAGAGATCAGCATTTGAATCAGTGGGCTGAGTAGACCAGATGGCCTTCCCTTGTGTATGTGGGCCTCATGTAATTCGTAGAAGGCCTGAATAAAACAAAAAGGTGAAGAAGTTTGAATTTACTCTCTGATGTTGAG
>NW_012102699.1:238114-250516 GCF_000951045.1 Mandrillus leucophaeus
TTGGCCAAAGTCTATAAACTGCCAGTTTTATGACATATTTTATTTGTCCTCAGAATGATTTTAAAAATTGACCATTATTTCAATATTAGAACATTTCACATAAAATCTTAACTACAAACTTCTCCTAGAAAATCATAAAACCTGGGAATCCTCTGTTCACATTCTTGTAGGTCAGAAATGACCCTGGGCTAAGTAAAACCAGCTGCGTCCTTTAGGCAGGACTTGTGTAGTCCAATTTGCCGTAGTCATCACCCTTCCTAGGGTGTCCCCAACACTAAAAGTGAGTGTCAATAGTCATTCATCATCATGCTTGACTGCTGTTTTACATCTAGTAGGAAAACAGCTGCTGGGACTATTGTTCTATCAAAGGAGAGAAATCAAAAGATACACCAAAAAGGCTGCTAATTTTAAAACATATTAGAATATATGCCTTTGTAAAGGCAAGGAATATGCTTGTATGTTTGACATGCAAACAAAGCAAGTCAGTCTTTTGTTTCTTATGTCCTGCCTGCCTCAGTCACTCATCTTGGGTGTCATGTGCACTGACATCTGTAACCACTGATAGAGGCCCCAAGGGACTGACTCGTCTAGCTATACTGTATTGATCAGATAGGCTAAGTTATGTTGCCATAAGAAGCCCAATAATAACAAATGTTATCTCTTATTTATCCGACATATCCTCAAAGTCAGCTGGGGGCTCTGATCGAGGTCTCTTCTCTCTTGCTGATAGAACAATAATCATTCTGAATATTGCCAGTCACATAAGCAGAGCAAAGCTCTAAAGAGGTCTCACATTGGCAACTAAATGCTCCAATATGAAAATGGTACATAATATTTCTACTCATAACTCCTTGGCCAAAATTAGTCACGTGGCCCTAACTCAACCACAAGGAAACACAGCCCACTTTCTGCCTGAAGACAAAGGGCTGGAAATAAGTGATGAGCAGCATTGATGGACAATCCATAAAGCCAGCAATAACCTGACCTTAAGAAGGCTAAACCTGCCCTTGGAGCCTGAGGACCAACCATTGGTCATCACTTTCTGATGTGTTGCTTTGCTGGATGGCCAGAGTTCGGCAGAGCTGTCATTCAAAGTATTTGCAGAAAAGAGAGCCCAACTTTGTTGCTATTTTTGAGGATTCCTAGAGAAGTATCAAGAACTGAATAATTCTTCAAATTTAGTCCTATATATCTTAGCCATCAATATCACATCAATAAGAATGATACTCTCCCCATGAATTTAAGATACTCTGTTATACCTGGGGCAATGGCGACATGAATTGATAAGAAAGGCAAGATTTCTAAGCCACAGGGGTAAGAATTTTATCAAGAAGAGTATAATTTGTTCAGGAGGGAAGCAAAATGAGAGGAAATACATGAGCTCACAGTGCAAAAACCATGTCTAATTCAACATTTTATGTGGCATCTTGCATATTACTGCTTTAAACTTTTAACAACTTTAATAATATCCTTAAACCTTATTATTTTCTGACAGGCACACCATAAAAGCCACCTTCAAAAGTGACGCTAGACAAACTACACTTGCTGCTTAGTGTTCTGACAACTATCTGTATACTACTTGTAATATGTAAAAATTTGCCTTTTCCATATCACAATAAAAAAAAAAAACATAATCAAGGAATGAGAACACATCTTTGAAGGCTCTAATAGGGCCTGGCCATTAAGACTATCTATGTGAACACCTCTGCATCCATCTCTGGAAATCAGCAGTCTTGCTGGAATATACTTAGACTACCCAGCTCCTTTTTCACGGTGTTGAAAACATACACATATTTTTTTCTATATGCACTGACATTTCTCCCATAGTCTCCTTGTGTGTGAAGAAACATTTTAATCAGAACTCAATTTATCATAGAGAATAATGAATGCTTTAAAAAAAAGCACAGATGAAGCTAGCTTTACAAATAAGCTAGGACTTCCCTAAATTGCTACCTGCTGAAAGCACACAATGAGAGCCCTGTCATGAAATCACAGTGAGATAACAACAGTTTAATAAAATTTGGTGACCGATTGAATACATGTATTAAGAATTATGTCATAAGAATGCCTTTTTGTATATTTCCTGCAAGCCACAATGTCAGAAATCGAGTCTGTCTTCCCAGCAAGCCAAGCTGGAGGATTCACAGCCCAACACATCTTGATGTCTGTATTAAAAGTTCAGTCTGGCTGTTTGGTCCCTCTCAGTGCATGGCTCACATAGGTAAGGCATCTAAAGGTTCTGAAGTATGGTTTATGATTAGCATTAGTGTCATAAAAGCAAAAAAGAAATTCTTTTTAGACTTTTTTTTTTTTTTTTTTTTTTTTTTTGAGACAGTCTTGCTCTGTCACCCAGGCTAGAGTGCAATGGCTCCATCTGGGCTCACTGCAACCTCTGTCTCCCGGGTTCAGGCGATTCTCCTGCCTCAGCCTCCCGAGTAGCTGGGACTACAGGCATCCGCCACCACACCCCACTAGTTTTTGTATTTTTAGTAGAGACAGAGTTTCACCATATTGGCCAGGCTGATCTCAAACTCCTGACTTTGTGATATGCCTGCCTTGGCCTCCAAAAGTGCTGGGATTACAGGCGTAAGCCACTGTGCCTGGCCTAGAATTCTTTTCAAATTGGAAGCCAGATGTATATTCTAATATGACTTAAGAAATAAAAACAATGAAACAAACCACAGATGGCTACTTTAGGGCCATGAAAACCTCAACCTTTAATATCAGGAACAGATACTTTTCAAAATCACACACACACACACAACAACAGCACAAAGATGCAAATCCCAGAATGTGCAGAATATTCTGGGATCACTCTAAGATCTTAAAGGACTTGATATTCCATTCCGATGGCCCCATTCTGCCATCACTTAGCCACATCAGGTTTCCAGAGAGTTTCAGCTTGTGATATCCCAAACCAGTGTAACAGTCCCAGAAGATTCCAAAGGATGGTACAGACAGAGAAGTTTTTAAGCTCAATGATTTGGAACCGTCATGACATGTGGGGCCCCAGGAGTAAGTCTAGCAGGGAGAAGGTGGGGAATAAAGGGAGCCTGTGAGGCATTGGAGTGTCCCCTGGTACAAAAAGTTGATGCCCAATTAGATTTAGAAAAAGTGACAAAGAGTTGATGCCCAATTAGGTTTAGAAAAAGCTCTTCTCTGTAAACCTCAATTACCTGTGATGCCTTATGACATTCAGCATTTACAAAGTATAATTACACAATAGTGTCTGACATTTAACGTCTATGGATAATTTAAAAGACTTCTACTTCAAAAAGGCTGCTCATGAGCAACAGTAATCACTTCAATTAGCTTGGCACCATTACAATGTAACAAGACCATTTGACTGCCTATTAGAACCAGCCAAGCTCTTCAAGTGTGTTAATTTAGCAGTCATTGCTAATTTCTGGGCTTTGCTACATTTGCATAGGAAAACACAGCCCTCTAAGCAAGACAGGAAGTTTCATTCCTGAACTGGCTTCCTATTCTTAGAGGGGCTTTTTATATTTTTCACGTAAAAATCAGAAACACATTCAAAATGTAAGCATTTTTTAAGTAGTATTGGGTAAGATAAGACCCTGAACCAAATTGAAGCAAGATGCTTGTTATCTTACTTTTATGTCATATATACATATGTATGTGTGTGTATGCATGGACACACATTTATAAATACATATAAGTATATGATATATAAACATATATATAGGAAATTACATAATAGCCAACATGTAACATACATTGGATAATAGCCAATATCTTTATAATATCCAATCTATTTTTAAAAATATATATTATGTAACATATCATATATACATTACGATATATTTAAAGTCAACTCGGCAAAATTGTGATTGGTAAAAACCATAGGCTTTGTTTCAATTATAAGCCAATCCACTTGTACTGGAGCTATGGATACATAGTCTCCTTTATTACTTTTATTTTTGTTACTGTTATGCTTACTACTGGCACTACCTTGCATAAATTAGGCTTTATAAAAATCACATTCTTATACATGATGTAATTTGCTTCTCACCATAAAGAATCTATTTTATAGAAGAGGAAATTTACGCTCTGAGTTGCAGTATACAAAGTGACCCACACACCCAAACCTAGAGATTACAGCATGCGCCTTTTAGCTTCAACTTCAATAAAAATGTATTTGACATATTCCATAGCTGAGCACTGTTAAGTACTAAATGCTTATGAACAGAAATTCTCATAAAATAACTTGAAATGCTGTGGACTCCTGACGCAGTGCTCTTTTGCCAAGATGCAATAACCTTTTCCTAATTGAGGTCCTCCTGACTTGCAATGGTGTGACTATGGTTTGTGTGTCCCCACCAAAACTTGAAACTTGATCTCCAAAACTCCATACCATTTAATAGTCACTCCCATTACCCTCTCCTCCAGGCCCGGACAACCACTAATCTTCATTCTGTCCCTATTATTTGCCCCTTTTGGACATTTCAAATGAATGGAATCCTATAGTATGTGGTCTTTTCTGCCTTGCTTCTATCATGTAGCATAATATTTTCAGGGTTCATCTGTGCTATACCATGAATAAGCACTTTCTTCATTTTTGTAACTGAATATTATTTTACAGTATAGTGTATCACATTTTGTTTACCCATTTGTCAGTTGATGGACATTTGAGATTTGGGTTGTATTTACTTTTTGGCTATTATGAATAATTCTGCTATTGTGTGAACAGATATTTTCATTTTTGATGAGTATTTGATGAGGAGTGGATTTGCTGGGTAACATGGTAACTCCATTTTTAACTATTTGAGGAACTGTCAAACTGTTTTTCAAATTACACGATTTTACTTTCTTAACAGCAATGTATGAGCGTTCCAACTTCTTCACATGCTTGCCCATGCTTGTCATTGTCCATCTTTTGTATTATGGCATCCTACTGGGTATAAAGTAGTGTCTCACTGTGATTTTGACTTGTACTTCCTTATTGCCTAATGATGTTGAACATTATTGATGATTATTGATCATTTGTGTATCTTCTTTGAAGTGTGAACTCCAAAAATCTGAGATAGGTCTCAGTTAATTTAGAAAGTTTATTTTGCCAAGGTTGAGGACATGTACCCATGACACAGTCTCAGAGGGTCCTGACATGTACCCAAGGTGCTCAGAGCACAGATTGGTTTTACACATTCTAGGGAGTCATGAGATATCAATCAAATATGCAAGATGAACATTGATTTGGTCTGGAAAGGTGAGACACTTTGAAGCAAAGATGAGAAGACTCAAACTGGGGAGGGGGCTTCCAAGTCATAGGTAGATAAGAGACAAATGGTTGCATTCTTTTGAGTTTCTGATTAGCCTCTCCAAAAGAGGCCATCAGATATGCATTTATCTCAGTGAGCAGAGGGATGACTGAATAGAATGGGAGTCAGGTTGGTCCTAAGCAGTTTCCAGCTTGACTTTTCCCTTTAGCTTAGTGATTTGGGAGCCTCAAGATCTATTTTCCTTTCACAGAAGAAATATTTAATTAAAATTTTTGACCCCTTTTTTCCTTTTCTTTTCTTAGAGATGGGGTCTTGCTCTGTTGCCCAGGCTGGAAGTGTGATGGTGAGATCACAGCTCTCTGCATTGTCAGCCTCCCAGGCTCAAGCAACCCTCTCACCTCAGCCTCCCAAGTAACTGGGACGACAGTGCACACTACTATGCCTGGCTAAATTTTTAAAACATTTTTTTGTAGAGGTGGGGTCTCACTACGTTTTCTATCTTGGTCTTGAACTCCTGGCCTCAAGCAATCCTCCCACCTTGACCTCCCAAAGTGCTGGGATTACAGGCATAAGCCACCATGCCCAATTCTTTTGCCCATTTTTTATTAGGTTGTCTTTATTTTATTTAGTTGTAAGAATTCTCTAAATATTCTTGATACCGCATCTTTACAAGATATATAATTTGCAAATATTTTCTCCCCTTATGCGGATTGTCATTTCACTCTCTTAATAAAGCTCTTTAAAGCAAATACGTTTTAAATTTTTATGAAATCTTATGTATTATTCTTCATTGGTTGCTTCAATTTAGGTATCATACCTAGGAAACTATTGCTTGATCCAAGGTAATTGTATGATCAAAGGTCATGAGTTACAGTTATGTATTATCCTAAGAGTTTTATAGTTTTAGCTCTTACACTTAAATTTTTTATCTATTTTGAGTTAATTTTTATACATGGTATGAGTTAGGGGTCCAACTTCATTGTTTTAACATGTGGACCTCTACTGTCCCAGCATCATGTTGAAAAGACTATTCTTTCCCCCAACTAAATTGTCTTGGTATACTTGTAGAAAATCAATTGTCCATAAATATATGGGTTTATTTCTGGATGCTGAATTTTATTAATCTACATGCCTATCATTATGCTAGTATGATACAGTCTTAAATACAAGGCTTTGTAGTAACTTTTGAAAATTGGTAGTATGAGTCCTCCAATCATTTTGAAGATTGTTTTGGCTCTTCAGGCCCCTTGAATTTCCAAATGGATGTCAAAATCAACTTGTCAATTCAAAAAAAATTATGCTGCAATTTTAAAAGAGATTCTCTTTGTTCATTTTGGACTAGTGTCAATGACCATATTAAGTGTTCCAATCTATGAACACAGGATGCCTTTCCATTAATTTGAAGATTTCAAAAACTTTCTTTCAGTAATGTTTTTAGTTTTCAGTATACAAGTCTCACACTTCTTTTGTCAAACTTATTTCTAAATACTTTATTCTTTTGTGCTTTTTAAATAAAACTGTTTTATTTGCTTTTTGGATGATTCATTATGAATATACAAAAATACAATTAATATTTGTATGTTGATCCTTCATTCTGCAATCTTATAACTCATTTTTATACCTTTAAAATTTTTGTGACTTTCTTAGAATTCTCTACAAAAAAAAAATCACATCATATGTAAACAGAGTTTTACTTCTTTCTTTCCAATCTGAACGTCTTTTATTTTTTATTTCCTTACCCAACTGTCCTGGCTAACACCCCCAGTCAAATTTTGAGTAGAAGTGACAAGAGACACATTTTTTTTCAATTACTTTCCTAGTAGTTCCACTGGAGATTACAATTAACATCTGAATTTATAATAATCTAGTTTAAATTAATATCAACTTAGTTTTAGTAGTATACAAAAAACTTGATTCTTTATAGCTCTATCATCTTTTGTGGTGTTATTGTCATACAAATGGCATCTTTATACATTGCACATATTTTTAAAGTGCAGATTTATAATTATTACTCCATGTAGTTTTCCATAAATCACATAGGAGAAAAAGGTTACAAATAAAAGTATGTATTTATCTGTCTTTTATATTCCAATACATCAATGCTTTCCATTTATTCATGCAGATCCAAGTTACTGTCTAATATTCTTTAATTTTAGCCTGAAGGACTTCCTTTTATATATCTTACACGAGAGACTTACTAGTGGCACATTCTTTCAGTTTTTGTTTATCTGACAGCCTTAATTTTTCCTTCATCTTTAAAGTTAGTTTTGCTGGACGTACATTCTTGATTGACAGTTGTTTTCATTCAATACTTTGAATATGTCATCCCACTGCCTCTGGCTTCCATGGATCCCGATGAGAAATTGGCTGTTAATCTATTAGGCATCATTTGCAATGCAGCTTCTACTTTGCTGCTTTCAAGATTTTCTGTTTGTTTTGTCTATCAGCAGTTTATTTTATTTCTAGAAGTGGATCTTTTTTAGTTTATCCTATATGATGTCATTGATATTCTTGGATCTATAGATTAGTGGTTTTTATCAAATTTGGAAAGTTTTGGCCATTATATTTCTTCAAGTATTCTTTCTGCTCCTTTATCTTTTTCTCTTTCATGTTTGTGTGTTTGATCTACCAGTGGTTCTCATATTTTGATGTGTTTTCATGATAGTAGTTTTTGTTCTTTCACTTCTGGGTGTAGGACTCCCTTATGCATTTCTTGTAGGATTGTTCAACTGGTGATGAATTCCCTCAGCTTTTGCTTGTCTTGAAAAGACTTTATTTCTTCTTCGTTTAAGAAGTATAACTTTGCTGGGTATAGTATCCTTAGCTGACACTCTTTTTCTTTCACACTTTGAACCTATCATCCCATTCTCTTCTGGTCTGTAAGGTTTCTGCTGAGAAATCTGTTGTTAGTCTGGTGGGAGGTTTTTATAAGTGACTAGATGACTTTCTCTTGCTGGTTTTACAGTTTTTCCATTGTCTTTGACTTTTGACAGTTTGACTGTCATGTGCTGTGGAGAAGACATTGAATTGTATCTATGTGGTTTTCTTTGAGCCTCCTGAATCTAGATACCTAAATCTCTTGGTGAACTTGAGAAGTCTTCATCTACTATTCTGTTAAATAGGTTTTCTATCTCTTTCATTTTCTCTTTACCTTCTAAGACATCAAAAATTTGAATATTTGATTGCTTTATGGTGCCCCATATGTCATAAGGCTTTTTCATTATTTTTTATTCCTTTTTATTTTTGTCTGACTGGGTTATTTCAAAAGACTTGTCTTCAAGTTTTGAGAGTCTTTCTTCTGCCTGATATATTCTATTGTTAAAGCTTTTGAAGGTATTTTGTATTTCATTCAATGAATTCTTCAGATTTTCCATTTGGTTCCTTTTTGTGATACCTATTTCTTTGAAAAATTTTTCATTCATATCCTGATTTGTTTTTCTAATTTCTTTGTATTGCTTTTTGATATCCTCTTATCTCATTGAGCTTCTTTAGTATCAAATTAAATTCTTTTTCTGTAATTTTTAAAAATTCTTTTTGATGTGGATCTCATATTGGAGAATCATTGTGTTCCTTGTGAACTAAGTGTGCCTGTCCTTGGGCCCTCCAGCAGTGTATACTGGCAACAGCGTTAGCAGGTCCAGGTAGGCTGATTCTTGGGCCTCCAGGAGACTTGCTTGGGTGCTGGGAATGGCAGCAATGGGCCAGGGAGGTAGTTGAGCTCTCGATCTCCTGGGCAGTAAGTGTGGCATAAGCAATGGCAGTAACAATGGTGGGAGTAGGACAATCCTCTGGGACCAAAACTGTTTGTACTGGTGCTGGCGATGGCTGCAACAGGCTGGGTGGGCCAGTCCCCGGACTCACATGTGTTGCATTCACATGAATGCCAGCTGTGGTGGCATCAGTAGGGTGATCTCAGACCCTGGGAGGAGTGCTCAAGTGCCAACATTGGTGGACTCAGCTGGGCAATCCCCAGGCACCCAGACAATGTAGTCAGATACTGGCAATGTGGAGCAGGTCAGGTGAACCTACCCTCAGACCCCCCAGAGTTGTATGGCAGGAGCAGTGGGGTGATCCCCAGGCCACTGGCAGAATATTCAGGTAGGGGCAGCAGCAGCTGCACTGCAGGCCTGACACTGAGGAAGACAAGCTTGCTTTTAGTGGGAGCACCTGTAAGCAGGTAACTGAGTGGCTCAAGTTTCTCTTACACCTCAGCCCACAGCAGCTAAGAGCAACAGCAGTTGCGGACAGTGGAATTTGTCATCTGGGCATGTGGAAATGCACAGCTGCCTCTCCACTGGGAGGAGGGCAAGGTGTGCTGCTGCCCACAGCTCCCATTCACTCCCCTCAACAGCAGTGGCTGTGGGCAATGGGGATCCAGGAATGTGGAGATATAGAAGCTGTTGAGCCCAAGGGCAGGACAGTCAGGTGGGGCTGGGCTCTCAAAATGGCACCATGCTGCATCTTCTTAGGACTAGGGATTTGTGAAACCCAGTGTGAGCTCTCTCTCTCTAGACCAATGCCTTCATGTGGTCTTCAGGCAGCTCCCTAGGCTAGTCTTCGGGTCCTGTAGGGCCCAGGAGCTCTCCTGTGACTAGGATTATAGGAGTTTGTGGCAGGAATGTCGACCTCTAGGGGTCAATCATTTATCCTTTCCCCACATTAGGAAGCTTCTACAGACTTGCAGCCAATCCTGGCCAAACATGCTACCTCACTTCCCTCTCCTTTGTTTTCAGGGTTTCCCATCACTTCTCTGTTGAATTCCAGTGTCCTTTCTTAGATAATCTGTTCAAAGTGTGATTATCTACTTAGTATTTTCATTCCTCTCTGTGGAAGAGGTGAGTGCCAAGTCTGGTCAGTCATCTTGAAGCCATTTTCTCTCAAATTTGCTTTTAAACCCTGTGAATTATTTTATACGGTTATTTTGACTTTTCAACTCCAGAATTTCTATTTAGTTTTTCTATACATAATTTATATTTCTTTATTGTTATTCTCTATTTATTACAACATTATTCTTATGCTTTTTTAGTTTTTTAGACAGTTTCCTTTAGCTCTTTAAACATATTTTAAGTATCTAATTTAAAGTCTTTATTAAATAAATCCAGTATCTAGGCTTCCTCAAGGACGCTTTTTGTTGTTTATTTTTTTCATTTGTACAGACCATACTTTCTTATTATTTGCCTGTCTCTAAATTTTTTTCTGAAAATGTATATGTTAAATCATATAATGTAGTTGTTCTGGATATCCAATTCAACACTCTCCCTGTGGTTTGATTTTTTGTTGTTTCTGTTTTGTGACTTTTCATGAACTAATTATGTTAAGTCTGTATTTTTTGTCATGTGTGGCCACTGACATATCTGATCAACTAACTTATTGGTAAGCTAATTACTGGACAGAATTTTTTTATATATATACCTGTAACCAATAAGTCTTCCAGCCTTGGCTGAAAGACTCTTTGTGTTGGCGTGTGACTTCTTCACACAGCCAGACAATTGATAACTCTGCCTTAGCCTTCACTTCCTGCCTACACAGAGCCTCAGGGTCATCCAGAAGTGGGAATTTAGGGACTTCTCAGAATTTAGGGACTTTACTGATCATGTGTAGATCCCCTGGCATACACACAGCCTACATCTGTATGTGGCCTTATAGATTCCCAAGAATATATCAGAGGATTTCAAAGCATCTATGAATATCTCACTCTCTAGCCTATTGTTTGCCCCAACTGTTACCTCCACCTCAGGCAGTCTCAAAGTTGAACAACTGCCTCTAAATAGTTTTGATAAATGCCCTTGGAAAAAGATTTTTTTTCACTGGATGACCTATGAGTTAGAACAAATAAAAATAGGTCCAGGGACCCACCAGACAAGTCAAATAATAACAGTTCCCCAGGAATGAGGCTTTGGAGGAAGTCCAGTCCCATTCTGTCTCTTCTGGTAACTGCCAGGCTGCTGGTTTTAATCTTGATTGTGGGATACTATATTTCAATGTTACCATAGAACTGAAAAGAGGTGAATGGGAATAAGGGAAGTTAAGATGCCATGAAGATCACTGTTCTTACCGAGATTCACCCAACTGTCTTGAATAAATGCTCTCTAGGTTGCTTTAAGCTTTTGGTTGATTTCCAGAGTTCTGAAAGCTGAATATGGCCATTTTTTCTAGGTTTCTCATTGCTTGTATGGAGGAGAGAATTTTTGGAAGTTCTTACTCTACCATTTTCACTGAAATCTTTTCAAATATTTTCTTTTTCTAACAAAAATCAAAATTCCTCAATTCAATTCAAATCTCTCCTCAAATTGTATCCTAGCCAAACTTACTTTCATCTCCTCACCCTCCTTCAATTACATGAACTCTTTACTTCAACCAAGTTGGTTTCCTTCAAGTTGCCAGAATATATGATACCCATTCCTACCTGTGGCCCTTTTTATACCGTTACTCTCAGTTGGACTGCTCCTTCCTTCCCCTCTGCCTTCAAAATGCCATCCATCCAGTGAGTCCTGTTCACATCTTCCCTCAGTTTCCCCAAGCACTCCTACCCATAAAGGTCTCTTTCTTCTCCCTTCTGATGGCACCTAGAACCTCTTGCATTCATTGTCATCAGCTGACTTTATATTGTTTTATATTGCTCCTTTTTCATGAATCATTTCTTGTTTAATAAACAAGGCTTTAAGCTACTTGAGAATTAGTCCATATTTAATTATAATTACTCCACAGCAGATGTTCAATAAAGTTTAACTGAATTGAATCAGACAGAAATAGATGGTTTCTTTGAAATTAGTTCATAGTTCTCTTTATGCTTTCACCGTTACACTTGTACTTTGCTAAAGGCTCTTTTTCTTCTGGGCACCAACTGGATGCACTGACATTTCTTCTCAGCAACAGTAGTAGAGAAGACTTTAAAGGAACAGAATTGTCCTGACCGGCTCTTTTCTAAGATGAGCTTCAGAAAATAGTGGCACTAAACAAGATCTTGAAAAATACACAAATAAGAGTGAATATTCCTCAATTCTCCAAGCAGAGAAATACGAAAAATGAACAAGCATTTTTTATTGATTTTACCAACCTTGCATATGGTTTATTTAAACTAGTTCATATTTTTGCTTCTTATTTTCATTATGTGTGTCCAGGGATTTACTAATGATAGAGTAAATTCAAACCAATTCTCTTA
>NW_012102699.1:251151-252526 GCF_000951045.1 Mandrillus leucophaeus
GAGGCTGAGGCAGGAGAACCGCTTGAACCCAGGAGGTGGAGGTTGCAGTGAACTGAGATCGCGCCACTGCACTCCAGCCTGACAACAGAGTGAGATTCCGTCACAAAAAAAAAAAAGAAAAGACACCTGTGATCTTTATCCTTTAAGACTATATTTTTCTGGTTTTATTGACGATTCGAACAAAACTTAATTTTGCCTTGAATTATCAAATAATTCATGAGAGTGTATTTTCCTATGTTGAAGCATCAATACTTCTTCCACTTTGCTGTGTAGTAGCTTCTTCCAGCCTGAATTGGCTCCCCTCTCTTTCCTCATGTGCAGCCACTCACTCTGGGGCTGATTTCAGATATTTTGGCATTCATGCTTTTGCCCTGGGGCCTTTGCACTCAGTGTTGCCTCTGCCATGAGGGTGCTCCCTCAAGTTCTTGCAAGGTTTGTTCATTTCCCACTTTAGGTCTCTGTTCCAATGTTCCTCTGTCAGTAAGGCCCTCCCCTGATGACTTACTACAATAACAACCACCACGCCTTGGAGCACTTTCTATCCCACTTTCCTGATTTAGTGTTTTCCTTGGTAGTCATCACTGACTGAAACACAATGTATCTTAAGTATTTATCTGTTTATCGTATGTTCCATACAACTTGAATGTAAACTATACAAGATTAGGGATTTGGGTCTCCCTTATTCATTGCCTTATCCCTAACATCTGTATAGTGACTTACACAGAGTAAGTGGCAAAAAGATACAGAAATGAATGAGCAAATCCCATATCACCAAATGCCTGTATTTCTAGTGTAGAAAGGCATACCCAGTGGTGCTCGTGATAAACTAAAATGCCTTCGGGGCTGGGCAGGTGAAGTAAAAAGGAGACTAAACCAACAGGGAATGGTGAGGCTAGTTAATGAGGGCATGGCAAGACACTTCTCACAATGTAAAAACGCTATCTTCAAAGCTAAAACAGTAAGGCAGACTTATGGCGGCCTACAGAGCTACTGGACAGCATGTATGCCCTCAGGCTAAGGGCCAGTATGTTTGTTTGTTTGTTTAAGGCCACCACAGAGACAAAAGCATGGCTTTAAATGCATTTTAACCAGAGCAGGAAACAATCACCTTGAAATGCTGTTAGTCTTGAAAAGCTGCTCCATCTGTGAAATTAGGATTTTAAAAATAAATACTCCTCTCACTGGTCCAGCCCTGAGAACAAGCCACTGTCCATTTAGAAGTCTAAACTCTCCTTTGAATAAAGTAAAACAAAATCGTTTTTATTCAAAATATATGGGAAAGTTTATATCCATAGATGTTTTCTGAGAGAAGTATGAAAAGATGCACATGAGTAAGAAGAAAACTGAAACTAAACATTTAGAGTGGGATGTGAGA
>NW_012102699.1:252576-253882 GCF_000951045.1 Mandrillus leucophaeus
CTCCAGCCTGACAACAGAGTGAGATTCCGTCACAAAAAAAAAAAAAAAAAAGACACCTGTGATCTTTATCCTTTAAGACTATATTTTTCTGGTTTTATTGACGATTCAAACAAAACTTAATTTTGCCTTGAATTATCAAATAATTCATGAGAGTGTATTTTCCTATGTTGAAGCATCAATACTTCTTCCACTTTGCCTTGTAGTAGCTTCTTCCAGCCTGAATTGGCTCCCCTCTCTGACCTCATGTGCAGCCATTCACTCTGGGGCTGATTTCAGATATTTTGGCATTCATGCTCTTGCCTTGGGGCCTTTGCACTCAGTGTTGCCTCTGCCATGAGGGTGCTCCCTCAAGTTCTTGCAAGGTTTGTTCGTTTCCCACTTTAGGTCTCTGTTCCAATGTTCCTCTGTCAGTAAGGCCCTCCCCTGATGACTTACTACAATAGCAACCACCACGCCTTCGAGCACTTTCTATCCCACCTTCCTGATTTAGTGTTTTCCTTAGTAGTCATCACTGACTGAAACACAATGTATCTTAAGTATTTATCTGTTTATCCTATGTTCCATACAACTTGAATGTAAACTATACAAGATTAGGGATTTGGGTCTCCCTTATTCATTGCCTTATCCCTAACATCTGTATAGTGACTTACACAGAGTAAGTGGCAAAAAGATACAGAAATGAATGAGCAAATCCCGTATCACCAAATGCCTGTATTTCTAGTGTAGAAAGGCATACCCAGTGGTGCTCATGATAAACTAAAATGCCTTCAGGGGCTGGGCAGGTGAAGTAAAAAGGAGACTAAACCAACAGGGAATGGTGAGGCTAGTTAATGAGGGCATGGCAAGACACTTCTCACAATGTAAAAAAGCTATCTTCAAAGCTAAAACAGTAAGGCAGACTTATGGCGGCCCACAGAGCTACTGGACAACATGTATGCCCTCAGGCTAAGAGCCAGTATGTTTGTTTGTTTGTTTAAGGCCACCACAGAGACAAAAGCATGGCTTTAAATGCATTTTAACCAGAGCAGGAAACAATCACCTTGAAATGCTGTTAGTTTTGAAAAGCTGCTCCATCTGTGAAATTAGGATTTTAAAAATAAATACTCCTCTCACTGGTCCAGCCCTGAGAACAAGCCACTGTCCATTTAGAAGTCTAAACTCTCCTTTGAATAAAGTAAAACAAAATCGTTTTTATTCAAAATATATGGGAAAGTTTATATCCATAGATGTTTTCTGAGAGAAGTATGAAAAGATGCACATGAGTAAGAAGAAAACTGAAACTAAACATTTAGAGTGGGATGTGAGA
>NW_012102699.1:254302-270047 GCF_000951045.1 Mandrillus leucophaeus
TGGGACGTGACTTCACCTCAAATATTCATTATTTTCTTTGTGTTGGGAACATTATAATTTTTCTTGCTATTTTAAAATATACCATAAATTACTATTAACTAATTTTCCTACTGTACTATCAAATATTAGAATTTATTCCTTCTATCTAACTGTATTTTTGTATTCCTTAACCAACTGCCCATAATTCCCTCACCCCTCTCCCATTCTTAGACTCTATTAACCATCATTCTACTCTCTACCTCAATGAGATCTACTTTTTTGGCCCCAACTTATGACTGAGAACATGTGATATTTGCCTTTCAGTGCCTGACTTATTTCACTTAATAATCTCCAGTTCCATCTATGTTGCTGCAAACGACAGAATTTTATTCTTTTTATGGCTGAGTAATATTCCATTGTATATATATTCCACATTTTCTTATCTCTGCATCCATTGACGGGCACTTAGGTTGATTCTGCATCTTGCCTATTGTGAGTTGTGCTGCTATAAACATGAGAGTGCAAATATCTCTTGGAAATACTGATTTTCTTTCTTTTGGATTGTCCACCAGTGGGACTGCTTGGTCTTATGGTAGTTTTATTTTTAGTTTTTTGAGAACCTAGGAAGTTCCTTTTTAAATAAAGTAAAACTCGATATAAATAGTATCAAATAATGCAGGGAAAATATTGGAATTAAATTATTCTAAGGTCCTATAGTTTTCAAAGGAAAAATAGACACACTGATGAATTTTAAGTTTCATTAAGTCAAGTATGAATAGAAGAATTTTTTCATCAAAAGAATGAAATGCTACATATAACTCCCAAATAGCAAATAATCTAAATTTGATTAATACAACCTAAGGGGGGAAAATTTATTAAAATAAAGCAAACGCATTTTAAATAGAAAACACAAAATAGAATGGTACAATACATCAAAATTCTATCAGTATTTGCAATAAAAGTAAACAGAATAAACTCACCAATTCATAGAAAGTGATGCTGAAACTAGATTTTTTTTTTTAGATTTTTTTTTTAAATCCTGCTATATTCAATGTAAGTCATTACCTTGGGAAGGGAGGGAAGAGACTATTGATAGGAAAAAGCACATAGGAATGTTCTGAAGTGACAAAAAAAATTCCATCTTCATCTAAGTGGTGGTTAGATGGATATATCCACACTATAAAATTCAGAAAGCTTTACATTGAGATTTGCACATTTTACTATGTATACATTTTAAAAATAAATGTTATTGTTTCTGTGTATTATGTACACACATATACATATATGTGTATATCTACATATATTGTGTGTGTATATATATGCACACACATATCATATATTTTTAAAGTTTCAAAGGAATTGAAACAATATAAAATGGATATTGAGTTGCCTGTTTCTTGTGAGATATCCTGAAAACCACACACCAAAAACACTTTAAAACGCTAAAGAAAACATTAAACAGGAAACACATGTTTTATATAAATTAAATATTTATGAATCTCAACATAACTAATTCCTCTAAGTATTTTAGAGAAAATACACTTTTGTCGATCTCCCTTGTACAATTTTTTTTTACCTCTAGCAGGTGGAAGTTTTTACCTCTAGCAAGTTGAAGAGATATATGCAAAAACAATCACTGAGAAGTGGTACAAAGTGGTTAGTGGAATTTAAAGCATGTGTCAGGGGAGAGAGAGCCTGTTTTTGGTAGGGAAGATCAAGGTTTGCTGCAAGGAGAAGGTGGTTTTAGAATCAAGCCCTGAAATACAGCTGAGGTTATTATATGGGGCAGGTAAAGTGAAGACTAGCCATATGCGGAAGGTTAAGTAAAGACATGCCAAGTACAGGACCCCTCATGAACAAGATTGAAGAGGGAATGATAAGGGGGAGTTGGGACCAAGGGCTCTGGGTATGGGGCAAGTGATAGTGTTCTAAGCAGAGGGCAATGCAAGAACAAAAGAGCAAAGGTAAGACCTGTTAAGAGAGCAGCCAGGATGGAGAATAGGGAGCAATGAAGAGTAAGGGAGAGCTCCAGAAGGTTTCTAAGCAGGAGAGAAATGTAGAGTCTGCAGCAGGGTGCAGTGGCTGTAGATGGGTGTGGGGAGGTTTTCTTGGCAAATTGCCCATAGTTGACCTCAAACCTGGAAGCCTTGGTAGCAGTGGGCAGAGTCATCAGGTAAAGTCAACTTTCTCTGTTTAATTCACTTGACTATGTAGAAGACTTCAAACATGGAAGCCTTGGGAGCAGTGGGCAGAGCCATCAGGCAAAGTCAACTTTCTCTGTTTAATTCACTTGACAATGTAGAAGAGCAGAAAGAAAACAGGTACTCAATTCTTTTATTTTATTTTATTTTTTTGAGACAGGATATCACTCTGCCACCAAGGCTGGAGTGCAGTGCCACGATCAGAGCTTCCTGCAGTCTTGACCTCCCAGGTTCAAGCGATGCTCCCACCTCAGCCTACCAAGTAGCTGGCACTATAGGCATGTGCTATTACCCTGGGCTAATTTTTTGTCTTTTGTAGAGACAGTATCTCCATATGTTGCCCACACTGGTCTGGAACTCCTGAACTCAAAGGATCCTCCCACTTTGGCCTCCCAAAGTGTTGAGATTACACGCGTGAATCACCATACCCAGCCTCAGTTCTTACAAACTCTTACGTGCTGAAGTAAGCATGTATGAACGTAGGGGTAATCCTCTGAGGCCAGAGATAAAGCAAGAGCAGGCATCTAAGCAAGATAACCAAGCCCTGCAGATCAATCTATCAATCTCAAGGGTGAGCTTAGTCCTGATGCCAGATACTAGTCTCAAGAGTGACAGCTTTGTTTCTAGAAACTTCACATTTTTGGAGCAGAAGGCGAAACCTGAGGCCTATTCCTAGGTATAGAAGTGAACTAGGGCCCCCTTTAGGAAGCTGTATCTCCAAAGGGCCACATGCACAATGGGCCAGCCCTCACACTTGTTAGGTATCCAAAAGAATCAGAAATTGAGAGCTTAAAGCGGACCCAAGGTGGGAATACCCCTAGGTCCCTGGAAGAAGTGCCTATCAAACCAGCTTCAAGATTCCAAGTAACATGAACTCACAATGAAGTCTGAAAAACTCACACAGTTAAAAAGGTGCCATCAATAAGAGTAAACAGAAACAACAATCAACAAAAGCATATCCAAAAGGCTAAATATTGGAATTGTCAACTATACATTATATTGACTGTTTAATATGACCAAAGAAATAAAAGCAAGAATTAAATCACATGATACAGTGTTCTGGGTTAAGACGGCAGATTGAAGATACATTCAATTTTGCTCCCTTCCAAAATCCAAATTACACTGCCCAAACCTTAAAAATCTAAGGAACAAGTAGCACCACCTACTTCTGGAACTGAAGGCTGGGAGTCTGGAAGGCTATAAGGAAAAGGACTGTGTGAAAAGTTTTTGATAATCATTTAGATTCTAGATCCTCCACTTCCCATGGGTAACTGCTTTTTACTGACCTGGTAAAGGTCCCCATGCTTATTGACCTTGTACAATGAAAGGTTTCTGGACTGGGGTTGAGGTCAGTATGGTTAAGGGCCCAGGTACCCTACCAGATGTTTGTAAATTATTTACGATATGATGTAACACTGAGCCCCTCAGCCTCCTTTCCAGTATCAATCCCCGGGAAAATTGGCAGCCAGACCCTTATCTAATAGACAGAGGATTAGGAGATAATTCTTTGGGACCATGACCTACCCAGAGGAAAGACCTAAAGAAAATGACATCAGGGGGTCCACAGCAAACAATCCACCAGATAACCACTTGTGTGATGCTCAGAGTCAGTCAAGTTCCATTCCCCACCTGCTTGGAGCCTCTAATTTACTTTTTAGCATCATCATGAGCAAGCAGCCAAGAATTACCGGGGATCAAAAATAGCCTTTAAAATGGAAGAAAAAGGTTAAAATAAATAAAAATAACACAGAGGAAGGTGGACTTTGCAGGGAAAAATAAAGTTTAAAAACTATCATCAGTGTCCTTAAAGAGATAAGAGAACCTATTGAATCCATGAAATGAAAAGATGCTCTAACAAATCAAAAGCAGTACCATCAGAAGAATTTGTAAAACTTCATATACTGGAGGAAAAAGAGTTAATACCTAATCAGACTGGTCTTACA
The DNA here is from genome assembly GCF_000951045.1 of Mandrillus leucophaeus. NCBI lineage: Eukaryota > Metazoa > Chordata > Mammalia > Primates > Cercopithecidae > Mandrillus > Mandrillus leucophaeus. Next base: position 258,426 of record NW_012102699.1, read on the forward strand.
TTGTAATTTTTCTTGAGGAACTTCAAACTTTAAAATTTACAGATTCTTAAAACTCAAGAGAAAGAGGTTTGTATCCAATTCCATAGATGTGAAGTCTGAAGAAGATCATAAAAATGATTAACTGTGTCCTGATTTTCCTTGGACAGTTTCTGAAACATGAACACTCTACTGTTGTGGCACCCCAGTGCTAACAGTGATGGTCACTGTAGGGCCTATCCAAGTCATGGCCACTGTCCCTCAATCAGAATAGAAGCTCTCTTACCTTTAGTATAACTTGTAATCATAGGATTTGACTCTTTCATAATGATGCCCTTTATAAGTTATCAACTAAACAATGAAAATGAGAGTCTCAAATTATAAAACCCACAATACAGAGTCTCAAACTCAAAACATGTTGTCTCAAAAGAACTAATAATATTTACCTTAGAAAAACAAATATCGTAGGTTGCCTTTTACTACATATAGGTGAAAGTCATGTGCACTGGAAACCGTGACAATATCACTGCTCTGTTATCACACAGTGCAAACCATGTACCAATTCTAATGGCTAAGATGTCCTAGAGACACTTTTTGTACAATTCATCTTCCTTGACTCCATAATGAAAGAGAAAAGAGGACAAGAAGGGAAAAGTGAAGGGGGAGGAAAAAAGCTTTGAAGTTCTCATTCATTTTCTTAATCAGAAGTATTGACTTCAAGTCCCCATGCAAAATAACCCTAGCCAGTAGACACAGAACTTCTTATTGCTCCTAGCTTACAGATAGGAAAGCTGAGATTCAGAGACCGGATGAATTTACCAAAATCGCACCACTAATATGCTAGAATACAAAAACCCACCACCGATTTTTTGATTCTAGATACTGCATTCCAACTACAGCCTCTTTCTTTTTTTTTTTTTTTTTTTAAAGAGAGAGGGAATTTGGAAGACCTAGCTACTGCTAAAAGTCACCGCCAAGACTGTTCCAAGTTCTTTCCAGCAACGCTACTAGCATCCTTGGGTTATGGGTGCTTAGGCAAATCAACAGAGAGCTGCACGTAATCAGTTTCTCCATTCAATAACAATTATAAAAATATTAGCTAACATCTTTTTTTAAACATAAATGGCATGGTACACAAAGAAGTTACTCATACAGTATTTGTCAATTAAATGCTTTCATTCGGTGTTTATAATCCTATTTCAATGTAGCAAGGACAATTTCGGAATTTGGGCATTGCTCCATTTGGGCTTCGCTCTGTTTGGACATAAAAGGCTTTCAGGTTTTTCTCGTCTCATTCTCCTATCAGAGAGGGCCTGCTCATCCCTCCCTGGGAGAGCAGGACCATTCTGAAAGGAGATTCTTAGCATAACTAGTATCAAGGGATATGCACCACACCTTAGGGCAGAGGAGGGAACTTTTCTTGAGCAAACTCAACAAGTTTGCCCCCCATTGTGTCCACGCTGAGTCACCTCCATAATTCTTTCCAGCTCAGCATCTGTTAGAAAGTCAAAACCCTGTTCTTATACATAATCCCACCAAGACTCGTTCAAACACAAATTTGAGAACTGATTGAATATTACCCTTTGAAGAGGTTGCACAGTGAAACACAACATGAAGAGTTCATCCTGTGGCTTCCTTCAGTCAATCGACTTGAAAGGCAGTCATTAGAATTACCAGTCACTATACCAGGTTCTGGGGTCTCCTCTGTAATGGCACAAAATGGTGTTTCTCCCTAGGTGTGCTGTGCTGTCATTACTGATTTTACCTCTTCTTGGTTCACTCTGGAACTTTTCTTACCTTCTTTTTTCTAGTAACAGGCATGACCAATCATACTCTACCCTCCATTTCTTCCCTTATGCCATCAGTGATTGGTGTGGGATATGGGCGTGTGATATTAGCATGATCCTGACTGTATAAACAATCTGAAGATAATGAACTGTTTCCATCTAAGTTATTAAATGGGACCATTGTAGCCTGGAGCTCCAGTGACCATCTCTCCTGGCCACATCGAGGAAGGTTATCTACAGAACAGGAAAAGGAGCCAAAACATATATATTGGTGTGCTTGGGCTGCTACAAAAAAATACTAGAGGCTAGATTGCTTAAGCAACAGGGATTTATTTCTCATAGTTCTGGTGGCTGGCAAGTCCAAGATCAAGGTGCCAGCAAGGTAGATTTAATTCTGAGGCCTCTTCTCTGGCTTATAGGCAACTGCTGTCTCTCTGAGATCTTACCTGATCTCCTTGTAAGAAAGAAAGCTCTCTGGTGTCTCTTCTTATAAGGACACTAATCCTATGGATCAAGGTTCCACTCTTGGGACCTCATTTAACCTTAATTACTTCTTTAGTGATCACATCTCCAAATACAGTCACTCTAGGGGACAGAGCTTTAGCATACGAATTGCGAGCGGGGAGGACACAAATGTTCAGTCCATAGCAATATATCAAGTCAGATCCTAGCACAGATGAGAGACACCACACAGCTAGGCTTCATGTCCATGGCTCCGGGCCCCATGACCAAATCATTCTGAGCGAGTCTTTCATGTCTGTGTGCCACTTTGGTATTTTTCCCAGTCATATGAGCAGAATCATTCTTTCTTTTATTATAGAATCATTCATTTTATACCCAAGCTATTTTTGGCTTGGTTTCTGCTGGTGGCAACTAAAAACTTCCTAATTAATACATTGAATATATTGACAATCAGAATATAAAACCTCCAAACAAGAAATATGAGGACATTGGCTTTGTTGAACAAACACCATCTTGCACAAGGGAAAGAATGGGCCTGGCCAGGAAAAGCATTACCAAAGACCCATCCTCATGGTTAGTAGCAATCCTTGTTGAAGTTAAAATTCTCAGCATCACTTTCCATATAAGAGACAGAAAAGTCAATATTCTCTAGCTTTGCCTTCTTCCAAAGCAACAATTAAGGGAGTCTGATTTAGGAGTCAGAAACACCCAACTTCAAATCCTGGACCTGCTTCTTACTGTGTGATATCAGTTACTCACTCAACGTCTCTGAACCTCACCCCCCAAAACAATGAAAATAATAGCACCTATCTCACTAGTACAGTGTGAGAAGAAATGAGAGAATGTATGTGAAGAGCCCACCCTTGTGACCAGCACATAGAAATCACTCAAGAGAAGCTGGTTCCTCTTTGTGCAGATATACAGATTCCCAAATCTGACATCAATTATGACTGGGCAGGAACTGCAGCATTTCTGTTTCCCTTGCCTGCACCTCAAATCTCTCTGTGGGAAATTGCAGGCCTGCAAATATTCGTGGGGTTCATGAGCAGAGGCCAGACGGGCCTCGGAACAATAGCCTTTTTCATTCTCCTGCTAGAGAGTCCTGGGGCTCCATTCAGAACCTTTCACCCCAGTCTCTGTAAGCCAAGTCTAAATTCAATTACTGTGAAATTAACTAAGCATTAAGCAAAAAATCCCAACCTGGAAGTCGTCACTGCTAATTAACTGGTTTCCACTCACTGCTGCTGCCTTTCAGCGGTCGGCTGACAAGGAGAGCTGTCAAGAACTTGCCTGCGGGGTGGGCTTGAGCTGCCGTGACTTGATTTGAACTGACAAGGCACAGCAAGCTAATATCAGAGCCCTCTTTAGGCATCCCACGTGACACTGGAGGGGCACTCACAGAGTGAGTAAGGCAGTGGATACACAGACTGGCCCAGACACAGAACAGAGACAGGATGCGGAAAGGTGGGGGGTGTCAAAAAGGAAGGTGATGTCCCTGAAAGCAAGTAGGGTACAGAAGTGATTAGTTAGGCTGTGAATGGGCTGCTTTTCAGCATGATAGCCTCATCCTGGTAGATTCATTATTTTGTCTTATAGCAAGAACACCATACATATTGGATGGATGGATGGATGGATAGTTGGATGGATAGATGGGTAGATGGTTGAATGGCTACATTTTGGCAGTTAATGGGTTCTGACATTCTCCCAGGTTCTTGTTGTCCCAAGTGAACAAATTCCAGACTGTTACTGCAGAACCTTGCCCCCTTCTCTACCCACCTTGCTCAAAAGAACAAACAAGGAAACAATTACCACCCAACAGTTATGCTGTGTTGTTCTGTGGCACATTTCTAGGGCTGTGGGCTGCGGGTTGTACCTGTTCAATTCTTTTGTGTCCTCTTCTGTGGGAAGGAAAGGGTTGAATAAAAACTTTCAGGCCAGAGTGATGATGGTACAAAGCCAGCATCATAAACGGGGAGCCGGAAGTGGGTGTCTTCGCCTTTTGATTCACCTCTTCCTGTTTTCTTCCCCTTTCAAGCCAAGGGTTGAACAACTTACTAATTTCTAATGACTAAATGCATTGTGCTAATACATGGTAACAACAATGACATTTGTAGAATTAGTCTGCAAGTCTGGAGTGATACTCGGTGATAGCCAAAGAGTCTACAGAAGTATATCAAGGGCTGTATTTGAAAGATGAAGTGAGTCTGGTCTAAAATTAGCTGAGGTAGCACCAGGAAATATCTGTAGAAATAGGAACTCCATGTATACGAGCCTTCGTTCACTTTGGAGGTGAGGGGCTCAAGCCTTCCCTGCCCAGAGTTGCCCTGCTAACCAGCTCTCCAGTATTTAACAAGCCCAGGTCAGGATCTGAACGGATGTCCTCAGGGGGAGCATCCTCTGAGAGGCAGGAGGATATGAATGGCTCCTCAACTCCTCACATCAGAGCTTCTGCCCTTCTAAAGCTGGGCAGTGGTCCCTGTCAGCAGGATGCCTGCTCTGTAACAATGCCATGAATCTTCTCAAATCAAGGCCCTTCTGTCTCAGAAATTGGCTTGCAGCCCCAGATGTGTCTTCTGACTCATAACGTTTTTTAATTGAGTGCTGATGTGTAAATACCCAGAGGCTTCACCTCTGTCTCCAACATTCAACTAGGTACCCAACGTCTCTTGAAAACTGAGAGATTTGGTTAACACTAGCCCTACAGTCCTCTAGCCACAGCAGCTGCCTCCTGAAGGAGGATCATGGACTCTCCACATCGCCACAGTCTCTGCCTCTTATTGTCTAATTTTGCACTGGCTTCACCCATTTCTATTTCCTGCCAGACTCTGGCAGTCACCTGAGTTTGTGGTTCCAGACTTATGAATCTCTCTGCACAAAAATCTCTGAGAGCCAAGTTTGAAGTACAGATTTCCAAGTGAAAAGTAAATAAAGTACAAGGCTTCTCTGCCACAAGTCTCACTACCATCTCTTTGTCACTCATGGGGCCATCTTTCCTATCCTATGATATTCACACCTAGCTCAGGGGGCATCTTAGTCAGCTCAGGTAGCTATAATAAAATACTATAGATTGGGTGGCTTAACAACAAACATTAATTCCCACAGTTCTGCAGGCTGAGATGTCCAAGATCAGAGTAATACTATGGCTGGATTCTGGTGAGAGGCTCTCTTCCAGGTTCCAGATAGCTGAGTTCTTATATCCTCATATGGTGGGAAAAGAGCAAGATAGCTCTCTGCAGTCCCTTTAATAAGGGCACTCATCCCATTCATGGAGGCTTCATCCTCATGACCAAATCACCTCTCAAAGGCCCCACCTCCTAATACTAACACACTGGGAACCAGAATTTCAATATTTGGATTGGAGGGAGGACATAATCAATCCATACCAGTGGGAACTTAGGAAAATTAAATTACATTTATATTCGGAAACTACCCACTGAAGTGCCTACTATATATTACAAACAGGTGCTGAATAAATATTAGTTCTCTTCTTTTTCAAAGGAAATGGGGCTTAGTCTTCAATACTCTGGGAGTTTTTGTGTTTGTTTTTTCAGCTTCCCTCTTGACCCACCCAGAAGAGTGATTGTATATAAGTAAATTTATTCAAACAGCGGCCAGTTCCACTTCACAGTTTACTCCCATTTGTTCTCATTCCTTGGTCTTGAGTTTCTTCCCCCTTTCCTGTTATGTTTTTCATTTTTCTCTACTGCATTTAGCATCAGATCCTCTCTCTGTTACTGTGCAGATGAAGGGTTACAAACTTAAAGACCTTCAGCGTTCAAATAGGCCATGAAAATGTGTGAAATTCCTGAGCTTAAGATGACAGTATGGCCTATAGTTAACTGGATCAAGCCATAGTCTGAAGTCAGTTGCATATGACTTGGAAGGAAGGAAGGAAGGAAGGAAGGAAGGAAGGAAGGAAGGAAGGAAGGAAGGAAGGAAGGAAAGGAAGGAAGGAAGGGAGGGAGGGAGGGAGGGAGGGAGGGAGGAAGGAAGGAAGGAAGGAAGGAAAGAAGGCTGCCTGGCTGACTGTTCTGAACAAACTAGTTTGTTGCTGGATTGGACTAGTGGCCACCAGTTTGCAAAGAGTATTTTAGCCATTCCAACATAAAATCTAGGTTTCAATCCAGAGTCTAAACCAGTTGATTTCCAAGCTTTTTATTTTTGCATTCGGATTAATAAATTATATTTAGTCCAAGTCCCATTATATGAACCTGTGTTCATTTATAAAGTAAATTCACTTACCACTGTATTAATAAATTCTGAACATTGTAAAACAAATACAAGGACACCAAATGCCACAGACAATCTGATGCATCACTAGGATCCCTCCTTCGAGACCAAAAGGCTTGTTCCCTCAGCTGCTAGAGAGAGCCTCCTTGCCCAAGATCAAATCCTATCCCAGTGGCCACTTGAAGGAGTATAAAGAGCTAGTGCCCTGTTAGAACTTGAGGACTCAGGAGAACTCTGAAAAGCTTTCCCTGTTTCAGATCTTTCTGTGGGTCAATGGAGGTGTTTACTCTAACAGAACCACAACCAACATCTCCCTCCTCTCTCCACCAGTCCTTCTTCCTTTATGCACTCCAATTACACTTCCTCTACAGGCGTTGATCCTGACAGTGCTTCCTAATGAATTCCCCACTTACTAAGCTCTATCTCAAAGTCTACTTCCTGAAACTAGATAATTAGAAGTTCTAATATGTGTCCCCTCTCCCCACAGGGCACTATCTTACAGACATTTTCGGTTATTCTTATACCACTTTGGAGAACAATGGTCTAAGCCAGTGCTGCCTGACAGAATGTTCTGGAATGATAGAAATGTCCAAAATGGCAGCCACTAGCCAACACGTGGTTATTGAGCACTTTGATGTGATTAGTTTAAATAAGGAAGTAAACTTTTAAAACTATTTTATTTTAATTTAAATTTAAATAGCCACATGTGACTAGGAATGACAAGTGTAGGAATAAGCTACCTGTATCCCACATGGGCAGATTTAAAGGGTCCAGAGTTGTTATTACTCCTCTTTTTCATTTTGAGAAAGTAAGTGTGCAGTAATGAATATAATATATACACAGGGAGTCATTTAATTTAATCATTATATGCTGTTTAAAAAAAAAAACCTTCATCCTCATGTCAGATAAAATATTCAGTAGCATCCCAGACTGCTTCTTTGAGCTGCAGACAGTCTCTGTGATTTAGCCAGGGCAAGTGCTCAAGGGACAGAGACAAGACCTGCCACCTGCTCTGGTTAGATCAGTTCAGTTCTGAGGTAAGTGAACATTCCCCAATCAAACAGGTTTTTTTGCACAAATGCTAAGCTTCCATTTAAGAGATCCGACCAAGAATCTGCATCTCCTACCCTGGAAAAATGCTGCTGCTCAACCCTAGCAAAACTGCACAGAAATTTATTCATCAGTGACAGCCTAATAATGTGGTGGGTTCCAGGGGTAGAAGGAATCCAAATCCAATTGCCTTATGATTCTAAAGGGAGACGTACGTAAGCAAGGTGAACCCGAAGAAAACAGTTCCATTTCCATGAGAGGCACTTCCTCATCTCTCCCTCCACAGCCCCTTTTTCCTGTTTGAAATAATTTCCCAGGCTGTGATTATCGGAAGCAAATGGGAGATGCACTCAGACCTAGGAGACAGCAGATACCACCGTGCCCTGGGAGCTGGTGGAGTGGTTTGAAGTGTTAATGCATTATCTACTCCTCTGGAGAAAGGTTAAAGTTTGGGCTTGAATCACAAGTGAAAAAGAGGTTGGTGGCTGGGTTGTTGCCCCTCATGGACATTTATCCACAGTATTGAAGCCTGGCCCAGCTGGTGGTCTCAGCTCATCAAAGCAGCAAGGCAAGAGAAAAGGGGGGTTAGAAGCCCAGAGTGCTTTAGAAGTGGAACACTGGCTCACTTTCCCTTAAAATGACAATTAAGCCATGCGTGAGTAAAAATTCCTCTCCTAGGGAGCAAGCGAATCACAAGTTTTGCCCTTTCCTTTTCCAAAATGGCCTTGCCTCTGATGTGCCTGTGCCTCTGTGCATGATGACCCCAGTCTGCAGTGCTCTCTCTTCCTTCTTCCTTGAGCTAACTTGAACTTACCAACCAAAATTCAGCTCCTCCTCAGGCTTTCATTCAACAAAGAGTTCTTGGGTGCCTTCTATGAGCCAAGGCATGCTAGGATTTGACAAACATTTCTTGGACACAGCCATATAGAGGTCAGACACAGTCCCTGCTCTCATGGAGATTATAATCTGTCAGGAAAGATAGACGCTAATAAAAGCACTGTGAAGGACAGTAGGATGCAATGAGAAGATACAAGGAAGACCTGAGCAAGTCCAGGGCTTCACAGAAGCTTGGTTAGGGAGGAAATTCTTAAGCTGATGCTCACGTTGATCCATTTATCTAACCTGAGGCTCGATCCACCTCAATGTTGATCCGTATCCTGTGCAAACCTTCATTATAGCATTTACTGTTGTATCATCACATCTTCTAGTACTGAGATTGTCTATTCCCTTCTCTGCATTGCAGCTGTCTACTTATATATGTGGTTGTCATATGATTGCCCACAAACATCCTATTTCTCCTTCCCTCTGGGCACATTTTAGGATTGGGCGTTCCACGCTCCCTTGGGTATATATAGTCTTTTGACTTGCTTAAGCCAATAAAATGCAAGCAAAAATGACACATGTCTCTTCTGGGCAGAGCTTTAAAAGTAAGTGTGCAATTGGCTGTGGTCCTTTTCTGCACAGGTGCAGGGATCCTGTGGGGATTACATGGTAGATGAAGCTTCCAAAAGCCTGAGTCCCTGGGTACCTAAGGGACAAAGCCCCATCACTGATTTTTCTTGAATGTGAAGTATGAACATGAAATAAATGTTGGTCATGTTAAACCACTGAGATTTGGAAGGGTTGTTTGTCTATTTTTGTCAATAATAGGCAACCTCATCTAGTTGACTATTACAATATGTTAGCCCCCCTCAGGATTGGGAGGTCCTATAAAATAAGAGGTACTTATATATCTTTGTATCACCAGTGCCTAGCACTTGGTACATACTCAGTAAATGTTTGTTGAATTAATGTCGAAGTATACTTAGACTGTTTTTAAAACTCAGCCTAATGAAAACTCAGCTCAGATGTTATCTTTAAAAATGGTGAAACTGGGCCAGGCGTGGTGGCTCATGCCTGTAATCCCAGCACTTTAGGAAGCCGAGGCGGGAGGATCACGAGGTCAGGAGATCGAGACCATCCTGGCTAACATGGTGAAACCCCATCTCTACTAAAAATACAAAAAAATTAGCCGGGTGTGGTGGTGGGTGTAGTCCCAGCTACTCGGGAGGCTGAGGCAGGAGAATGGCATGAACCCAGGAGGCAGAGCATGCAGTGAGCAGAGATCGTGCCACTGCACTCCAGCCTGGGCGACAGAGCAAGACTTCATCTCAAAAAAAGAAAAAAAAAGGTGAAATTGTCAGAAACTGGATCACTGCAGACAGCTAAGATAGGAAATGATTGTTGTGGAATCCGTGGAAGCAATGTCATTGGATGTGACATAGATCGCATAGCATATGCTATGATACACAATAATGTTTATGCAAGTAGTTCCCTTATTTGCTCAGAATGCTGACTTGCATTGAATACAGATAAGAGCAAAGTAAAAAAAAAAGTTTAATGATGTCCTGAATCACATCCATTATTTTTGTAATTGCATCTCTATCCAACTGACACTAGGGAGAATTAGCTTCATATTCACAAACCAGGGAGAAGGATAAGTAATTAGGGGAAGAACCAATTCCCCAAAGGTTTTAAATTTGGAATCTACTCAATTACTTCCCCCTTGAAAACTATATCCATTATTTGAAAGCACTTTTCAAGTTTCTGAGTCATCCTATTTATAATACTTTATCTTCAATTACTTTTCTCATTGTATCTTTCATGGAATCCATTTCCAATTTCCTACTTAATTCCCTGTCTACACCCTTGAGTATCCCAGGCTAGTCATTCAAGGGTTGGAACATACATAAAGTAACAATGCAATGCAATATTCCCCCAAATATTTAAGGGACAAATATTTGCTCCTCATTATACCTTGCATTACCCATTAATTTAAAAATAGATTCTTTGCCGAGAGGATAAAAAGAGAATCTGCCATAAATTTGGAAAGAGATGTCCTTTTTCAGAATATCTCTGTAAAAAAAAATCATTAATGATGTTAGCCTTTAGAACAGTTTTAATTTACGTGTCATTGAGGAATATGAATCACTGTGAATTCTAATTAAAAGGTCATTATTCAAGTCAGTGGTGAGGTAGGCTAATTGCTATAACAAATAGACCTAAACATCTGATGTTCAAAACAATATAAATTTATTTCTTGCTCATGTGCCCCTGGACCAGGGTTCAGACATTCCGAATGCAGTCAGCCCTCCTCCACATGGTCATTCCAAGGCTTCTTCCACCAGCTCACTGGTCTTTATTCTGATCCCTATCCCATCAGTGGGGGCTAAAGAACGCAGACTGGTATGCACGGAGGATTTCAGTGGGATGGGCCAAGGGGTAACACTCAGCCCTTCCACTAACATTGTTGTTGACACAGTTCAATGGGTATATCTGATGCAAGAGAGGCTGTCTAGGAAAAAGAAGCAGTGGATTTCAGGAACACCTAGCAATCTTGCTCACAATGCAACTTTGGGTTGATGTACAAATACCAGTGACATTTAACAAAACAGATAAAAGAGACAGAGATGCAAATGAATTGAGCTTGGTTGCTCATTTGATTGGTGCATCCTAGTTACATCATAAGTCCTGCATGATAAAGTGAGGTTTGACCCAGTTTCATCAATTACATTTTCTCTCCCAGTATCACCACTAGAGGTAGGTAATGCAATACAGTACTTATAGACTGTTTGACTGTTATACCAGCAGTACTCCAAGTGTGATCTGCAGACATCTACAAGTCCCTGAGATGCTTTCAGAGGACTAAAGAGACAAAGAACATTTTTGTGATAATACTAGGATGTTATTTGCCTTGTCCACTATGTTGACATTTGCACCAACTGTGCAAGATCGATGCCTGACCTTTTAGCATAATTTAAGGTATGAACTTACAGTTAAGAGAGGGATGTGGAGATTAGAGCAGTTTTATTTAAGAATCCTTGATGATGCAGTAAAAAATATATTTTTAAGTATGAACTCTTGAGTACACATCTTTTTAATATTCGACATGACAAAATGGGAGGTCTACATAAAGCACTTTTGATGCATACTCAACTATGATGATGGTCTCAAAGAAAAGCCTATGTGAAATTGTTTGAATGGAAACCTGCACTAGCCAGCTTTTTCATGAAACAACATTTTTACTTGAAAGAATGGCTGACAGTCATACCATAGTTATTCAAACTTGGGTACTGGC
>NW_012102699.1:273502-275132 GCF_000951045.1 Mandrillus leucophaeus
TAAAATAAGTACTCTGGCCAGGCGTGGTGGCTTACGCCTGTAATCCCAACACTTTGGGAGGCCAAGGCAGGAAGATCACAAGGTCAGGAGTTTCAGAACAGCCTGGCCAACATAGTGAAACTCCAACTCCACTAAAAATAAAAAAATTAGCCGGGCATGATGGTGTGTGCCTGTATTCCCAGCTACTCAAGGAGGCTGAGGCAGGAGAATTGCTTGAGCCCGGGTGGCAGAGGTTATGGTAACCCTAGATTGTGCCACTGCACTGCAGCCTGGGCAACAGAGCAAGACTCTGTCTAAAAAAAAAAAAAAAAAACAAACTCTTGGCCAGGCACAGTGGCTCATGCCTATAATCCCAACATTTTGGGAGACCAAGGCAGGTGGATCACTTGAGGCCAGGAGTTCAAGACCAGCCTGGCCAACATATCAAAACTCCATCTCTACTAAAAACAATAAATAAATAAATAAATAATAAGCTGGGTGTGGTGGTGCATGCCTGTAATCCCAGCTACTTGGGAAGCTGAGGCATGAGAATCACCTGAACCTGGAAGGCAGAGGTTGCAGTGAGCCACTGCACTCCAGCGACAGAGCGAGACTCTGTCTCCAAAAAAAAAAAAAAGTATTCTTCAATTAGCTTGAAATGACCAGTTCCCCAGGACCCCAAACTAACCTACAGTAATAATCAGTTTTTCATATAAATAATCATAAATTATGCTTAAAATCTGTTTTATAATTTGAGAAATATCTCCATAAAACTCATCCACCCATGCTTTTACTCTAATTTGAAAAATCAGCAGTACTTAATGTATTCAGTTAATAAATACGTATTAAGCACCCACTTTGCACATGGCACTTCGCTAGGCAATGGTGGTGTTAGATAAGTGTGATTCTTACTCTCTCAGATCTGAGAGTCTGGCAGGAAAAATAGGCAATGAGAAAAGAAATAGCATAAAATGTAATGATTTGTGCTAATATGGGCAAGTTCAATGTTTTGAAAGCACATTTTAAAAGCACTCAACCAGTCTTGTAGAAAGATAAAGTGAAACGAGTCATCATGGGAGGCTTCCTGGAATAAGAGGTGTTTCAGTCAAGACCTGAAGTGTGAGGGGATATTCAGTCAGGTACAGGGAAAGGGGAACAATATTTTAGTCAGAGAGCACAGCTGTTAACACCTTCTTTCCCTCCAGTTGTGACCTAAAGCTCTCCTCCTGTTCAGAACAATGACCTCCTGTCCCACCAAATACGAGAGATATTTTCTAGTGGTTTGATGTTCATTGACCTCTCACATCTGTCTGGCACTAATTCTTTCTTGAAACCCTCATTTCTCTTAGCTTCCGTGACATCATGGTATACTACTTGTCCTCTCAGTACTTTAACTTTCTGTACCTTTTATAATTCCATCCTCTACTCTCCCATTCAAAGTTGACTTTCCTCAAGACTTGAGCCTATGCTCTCTCTTCTTTATACTTATATTCTTTCAAAGTCCATAACTTCAATTAAGACTTAAACAAGATGTCATAAAGCTTTTTATGTCTCCAGCATGGACTTTCCCCCCTGAGCACCAGAATGGTGGTTCTTACTGCCTGTTTGACCTCTCCTCTTGTACAGATCAAAAGTTCCCCAGACTATCTGT
>NW_012102699.1:275517-279594 GCF_000951045.1 Mandrillus leucophaeus
ACTTCATCTCAAAAAAAGAAAAAAAAAGGTGAAATTGTCAGAAACTGGATCACTGCAGACAGCTAAGATAGGAAATGATTGTTGTGGAATCCGTGGAAGCAATGTCATTGAATGTGACATAGATCGCATAGCATATGCTATGATACACAATAATGTTTATGCAAGTAGTTCCCTTATTTGCTCAGAATGCTGACTTGCATTGAATACAGATAAGAGCAAAGTAAAAAAAAAAGTTTAATGATGTCCTGAATCACATCCATTATTTTTGTAATTGCATCTCTATCCAACTGACACTAGGGAGAATTAGCTTCATATTCACAAACCAGGGAGAAGGATAAGTAATTAGGGGAAGAACCAATTCCCCAAAGGTTTTAAATTTGGAATCTACTCAATTACTTCCCCCTTGAAAACTATATCCATTATTTGAAAGCACTTTTCAAGTTTCTGAGTCATCCTATTTATAATACTTTATCTTCAATTACTTTTCTCATTGTATCTTTCATGGAATCCATTTCCAATTTCCTACTTAATTCCCTGTCTACACCCTTGAGTATCCCAGGCTAGTCATTCAAGGGTTGGAACATACATAAAGTAACAATGCAATGCAATATTCCCCCAAATATTTAAGGGACAAATATTTGCTCCTCATTATACCTTGCATTACCCATTAATTTAAAAATAGATTCTTTGCCGAGAGGATAAAAAGAGAATCTGCCATAAATTTGGAAAGAGATGTCCTTTTTCAGAATATCTCTGTAAAAAAAAATCATTAATGATGTTAGCCTTTAGAACAGTTTTAATTTACGTGTCATTGAGGAATATGAATCACTGTGAATTCTAATTAAAAGGTCATTATTCAAGTCAGTGGTGAGGTAGGCTAATTGCTATAACAAATAGACCTAAACATCTGATGTTCAAAACAATATAAATTTATTTCTTGCTCATGTGCCCCTGGACCAGGGTTCAGACATTCCGAATGCAGTCAGCCCTCCTCCACATGGTCATTCCAAGGCTTCTTCCACCAGCTCACTGGTCTTTATTCTGATCCCTATCCCATCAGTGGGGGCTAAAGAACGCAGACTGGTATGCACGGAGGATTTCAGTGGGATGGGCCAAGGGGTAACACTCAGCCCTTCCACTAACATTGTTGTTGACACAGTTCAATGGGTATATCTGATGCAAGAGAGGCTGTCTAGGAAAAAGAAGCAGTGGATTTCAGGAACACCTAGCAATCTTGCTCACAATGCAACTTTGGGTTGATGTACAAATACCAGTGACATTTAACAAAACAGATAAAAGAGACAGAGATGCAAATGAATTGAGCTTGGTTGCTCATTTGATTGGTGCATCCTAGTTACATCATAAGTCCTGCATGATAAAGTGAGGTTTGACCCAGTTTCATCAATTACATTTTCTCTCCCAGTATCACCACTAGAGGTAGGTAATGCAATACAGTACTTATAGACTGTTTGACTGTTATACCAGCAGTACTCCAAGTGTGATCTGCAGACATCTACAAGTCCCTGAGATGCTTTCAGAGGACTAAAGAGACAAAGAACATTTTTGTGATAATACTAGGATGTTATTTGCCTTGTCCACTATGTTGACATTTGCACCAACTGTGCAAGATCGATGCCTGACCTTTTAGCATAATTTAAGGTATGAACTTACGGTTAAGAGAGGGATGTGGAGATTAGAGCAGTTTTATTTAAGAATCCTTGATGATGCAGTAAAAAATATATTTTTAAGTATGAACTCTTGAGTACACATCTTTTTAATATTCGACATGACAAAATGGGAGGTCTACATAAAGCACTTTTGATGCATACTCAACTATGATGATGGTCTCAAAGAAAAGCCTATGTGAAATTGTTTGAATGGAAACCTGCACTAGCCAGCTTTTTCATGAAACAACATTTTTACTTGAAAGAATGGCTGACAGTCATACCATAGTTATTCAAACTTGGGTACTGGCAGACAATTTATCAAAAATGAATGAAGCAAGATTGTCACTTCTAGTGAAACACATAACAGTATTTGTCAATGATGAAATATGAGCTTTCAACTAAAAATTCAAATTTTAGAAATTTTGGATACTCCACTATGAGTTTAACAGCTTCCCAACACTTAAAGACTTCTGATAAAATCGGTGATATTAAGGAACATGATTTTTTTTAAGATGGTGTCCCGCTCTGTCACCCAGGCTGGAGTACAGTGGCGCGATCTCAGCTTGCTGCAACCTCTGCCTCCCAGGTTCAATCAATACTCCTGCCTCAGCCTCCAGTAGCTGGGATTACAGGCACATGCCACCATGCCAGGCTAATTTTTGTATTTTTAGTAGAGACAGTGTTTTACCATGTTGGCGAGGTTGGTCTCAAACTCCTAACCTCAGGCAATCTGCCCACCTCAGCCTCCCAAAGTGCTGGGATTATAGGCATGAGCCACCCTGCCCAGCCATTTGTTTTGGTTTTTTCTACAATGAACAGTGTTAGTAATTTGGAAACTGTGCATATCTCAGGAAAACAGTATTTTCCAAATGAACAATACATAATGCTGCAAAATTACACATGGGAAAAAGATTCATCCCAAGTGAAAAAATGACAGACTAATGGATTTTATTATCACAGAGGAAAAAAATTTTATTAGTATGATTTCAGATTCCACATATCAACTGTAAAGAAACTACCATTTTTAAAGTTCTAGTATAGTATCCAAAAATAATGTCCACAAAAAATTATATGAAAATACTGCTAAAATATTTCTCCCTTTTCCAACTACATAACTGTGTGGGGCCTGATTATCTTCATATACTTCAACAAAAATAACATAGAACAATAGATGATTGAATGTGGAAGCAGATACGAAAATCCAGCTATGTTCTGTTAAGCCAGACGTGAAAGAGATTTGCAAATATCTAAAATAATATCACCCTTCTCACTTACGTATTTTTATTTCAGAAAATAGTTATATTTTATAAATTATGTTACATATTAATACATGATGAATATGTTATTTTTTCAATAAACCAAAAATTCCTTTCTTTTCGCCTAGGCTGGAGTGCAATGGCACGATCTCAGCTCACTGCAACCTCTGCCTCCCAGGTTCAAGCAATTCCCCTGTCTTAACCTCCCGAGTAGCTGGGATTACAGGCACATGCCACCACGCCCGGCTAATTTTTATATTTTTAGTAGAGATGGGGTTTTGCCATGTTGGCCAACCTGGTCTCAAATGCCTGACCACAGGTGCTCCACCCACCTCGGCCTCCCAAAGTGCTAGGATTACAGGCGTGAGTCACCGTGGCTGGTCCTCAGTTTTAATTTCTCATATGGTTAACATAACAAGAGTTCTTTGGGATCCTAGTCTCTTTCATTTTGTTGATAAAGAAATTTTGACATAAATAGGCTTATTAATTCAGCAAATATTGTGTGTTATTATGTTTTAGAACCTGTGGGGGTACAAAAATGAATAAAACATAATTTTTGCCATTAAATAACCTAAGACGCTGTGTCAATTTTTAGACAGATACACAATCACACAGAAGTTATGGAAGCTCCTGAGACACGTAGTCTCAGAACTGAGAAGGCTATCTGGAGCTAGATAAAAAACATTTGACTTGAGTTTACAAATCTGCTTTCAAAATATGGCTTAGTAGATTATATCTCAAAGCCTCAGTGTCCCCAATCCATAAAATGGAGAGTGAGGTGAGGATAAGAGAGCTGATGTGAGGATAAAATGTAGTGCTTGTGAAACTCTAAAGTGAGATACAAATACAACTATGTCATCATTGTCACTCTTTTCAAGAAATTCAGCAAGTTGATATGATAAAATGAAGGGAATACATACATCAGTGTTTTCTGTGTTACCATTATAACATCCAAAAACACTAAGTTTTGAAATAAATCTGACTCCAAGGCTTTCATATCAGAGACTGTAGACCCCTTACCTTAGTCCAAATCAAGATAGGACAAAGAGAAGATCAGAACACTTTTCCCCAAATCGGTATTAAACTAGACGGTCCGTATGGATATCATGAGTGACTGCTAAAACCCGAGTATGCTATATCCACACCATTCCCAT
>NW_012102699.1:281174-282138 GCF_000951045.1 Mandrillus leucophaeus
CTTGAGCCTATGCTCTCTCTTCTTTATACTTATATTCTTTCAAAGTCCATAACTTCAATTAAGACTTAAACAAGATGTCATAAAGCTTTTTATGTCTCCAGCATGGACTTTCCCCCCTGAGCACCAGAATGGTGGTTCTTACTGCCTGTTTGACCTCTCCTCTTGTACAGATCAAAAGTTCCCCAGACTATCTGTGCAACACCAAACTCATCAACCCATCTGGTCTTCTTTCGTGGTTTCCTCTTCATTGACTGTCCCCACCAGCCATCCAGTTACCCAGCCAGACTCCTGGGAGTTTTCTTTGGCATGCCCTTTTTTCTCATGTCTGCTACCTTAATCCACCACCAAGTGCTATCAACTTTATCTCCCAAATATCTCTCAAATCAACCCACTACTCTCTACATCCTCCACAACCACCCTAATCCAGACCATCCATTGCCTGGATTACTACAACAGCCCTGCCAAATGCTTTACCCAAATACTTTCAGCCTCCCTCTGCCAATTCCCACCGCAAACAAAATGATCTTGAAATATTCTATTCTACTAACTCTGCTTAAAATGTGCCAGTGACTCTCAACTTCCTTTAATACAGAGATAAACATTCCTTACCATAGCCCACAAAGCCTTGCATGATCTGACTTGCCTCCTATTCATTCCAGCCACTGATATTCTTCCAGTTCCTTATTATTATAAGGTTCCCGGTCCGTATGGATATCATGAGTGACTGCTAAAACCCGAGTATGCTATATCCACACCATTCCCATGATCTGGAAGCCTCCTTTTGTCTATTAAAATAAGTACTCTGGCCAGGCGCTGTCTCTTATACACATCTAGATGTGTATAAGAGACAGATCCACACCATTCCCATAATCTGGAAGCCTCCTTTTGTCTATTAAAATAAGTACTCTGGCCAGGCGTGGTGGCTTACGCCTGTAATCCCAACACTTTGGGAGGCCAAGGCAGG
>NW_012102699.1:282188-360932 GCF_000951045.1 Mandrillus leucophaeus
ATACTTTCAGCCTCCCTCTGCCAATTCCCACCGCAAACAAAATGATCTTGAAATATTCTATTCTACTAACTCTGCTTAAAATGTGCCAGTGACTCTCAACTTCCTTTAATACAGAGATAAACATTCCTTACCATAGCCCACAAAGCCTTGCATGATCTGACTTGCCTCCTATTCATTCCAGCCACTGATATTCTTCCAGTTCCTTATTATTATAAGGTTCCCTTGCTGAATAGGAATTTGTAAATCTTGGGGGTTTTTTGGTTAGGAAAACCTTCTTCCTCCTCCTTCTAGCTAATGCTGATCATCCTCATCACTTCACCAGAGACTTTTTTTAACCTGGCTGACAAGGTCATAAGCTCTCGTAGCATTATATTTCTCTCTATCCTTGTTATAATATCATTGATTTGATCATTTAATGATCATTTAATTGATAACCATCTTCCCATAAAGACTGAGATTCCTTCTGGGCTTATCCCTTGTATCCCCCAAAGTTTAATATAGGGCCAGGCTCAGTGAATAGATTTTTTTAAAATTAATTTGTATATGTGAAAAGGCTCAGCAGAAAAGCGGGAACAATGCATGCATGAAAGGCTGGGAAGAGTTCAGTAAAGATGAAGGCTCTAGAGAAAAAAGAGGAAGGTGGAAGGAAAAGAGTGAGTAAGGGTTAAGGCTGGAGAGGCTCATGTGAGTCCAAGCAAATAGCCACAATAAAGAGTGAAATGAAAAGGCCCTGCATTGGTTTCAATAAGGGAGTAAGGTGATCAAATTTGCATCACTTTGGCTTCCATATGAGTACCTAGGATAAGTCAACTCTAGAGATAGAAGACTTCAGCTATTCAGAAATCTGGGAAATGAATGATTCATTGAGACATATAGACTAACAGTGGTGGCACTAGCAATAGAGAAAATTGGGTTGGTTTGGAAAACAGAACATGAGGAGGACTCAGCAAGCCTGTGACCTCTCTTTTCCAAATGCTTCCGTAATTACCTACTAATTTCAAAACCCTAAACTGTGTCTCTTCTGGCAGAGACTTGAATTTCCTGAAAGCAGCCCAGGTCTCTCCTATAATCTTATATTTCCTCTTAAGTATGTCTTTGTAGATCACACTCCCTGGTAGAGAACACAGAAGCAAGGTTCTAATAGTTCTTCTAGTTTCCTTCCTTGTGCTAACATTATGAAATCTGTCCCAATCATTGGGTTAATAATAGCTTTTTAAAGTGCTTTTAATTTTTTAATTATCTATAACATTCTTCAAATATCTGAACTCAATCCTGATAGTATTCTTAAGAGTTCATTCCATTACATTTATACATTTTATTGCAAGTATCAACCCTTTTAAATTCACCCCTGATTAAATTTGACCTTTCATCTGTTCACATTTTTTTCTCACACCATAGTTCATCAGAGAGTACCCTTCATTCAACCTTCCATCATCAATTTAGCATCTATTTTGTGCTAGACATTTTCTGGGTACTGCAGATAAAATGACGAATAATACATGGCTCTTAACTTCAATCAGTCATAGTCTAGCAAAAAAAGATAGGAATATAAAGAAGCATTTAATCTATTTAATATATTTAAATTTTGCCCAATAAATGTATTAAAGACATATAAACACATGTTTTCAAAGCCCCAAGACCTCTCCTGGAGAATGCTTCATATAAGAGAGGTCTTTTGTTCTGAATCTTAAAGGATGCATAGAGTTTGACATGCAAAGAGCATATGTGAAAGGCATGGAAGAGAGAACAGCACATTAAAGTCATGACATATACAATAATGTGATGTGATCAGATTTGTTTTTAGGAAATAATTCCAGCAGTCTCCATTGGTTCATCAGCTGCCTCACGGTTTTCTTCCTCATCAGTATTATTTAGAATTATACTGTTAATTTCTTTTAGAATATCTCTCTTTAGTATCTTCTCCTTTAGAAAACAAACAAACAAACTAGTAAGAACAGCAGGATATACTGTTTCCTACACTTGTTTCACTAGACCAACCAGAATGACTTCTGTAGAATTTTGCTGATATATCCTAAGTTGCTTTACATAGGCACTGGGTTGAGTCACTAAATCTGGCAGTGAGTCTTCAACAAGACAAATCTTCATTTCTGAATAAAACTGTGCTTTGCTCACCAATTCCTACATTCAGTTCAGGAGACAATTACATTGCAGCAACTCAAAAGAAAAAGAAAAAACATACTAACATGAATCGCACATCCCCGAAGTGCCATATATACCATTAGAAGAAGAAAAAAATCTCTTTTTTTTCCACCACTTCACTATTTAATTACAAGCAAAGTCCTCTGCGATTCTCCTTGGGAGAAGGAGGAGGAGGAGGAGGAGGAGGAGGAGGAGAAGGAGGAGGAGGAGGAGGAGGAGGAGGAGGAGGAGGAGGAGGAGGAGAAGGAGGAGGAGGAGGAGGAGGAGGAGAAGGAGGAGGAGAAGGAGAAGGAGGAGAAGGAGGAGAAGGAGAAGGAGAAGGAGAAGGAGAAGGAGAAGAGAAAAAGGAAAATCACTTCCGCCATTAACTCCTAATCTAAAAAGTAAATTCTGCCTTAAATAAAAATCTGGGTCTTTCTACTAAGCTAATTTAGTGTTTGCTTCTTGTTATTGAATGATCTTAAACTTCTAGGGTCCCCACTCTATTATATCTGTCAGCATCTCTCCTTCATATCCCAAAAGCCCACACACACAAACACTTGCTCTCTCTTCATCCACTGGATGAACTCTTAATTCTCCTACTTCCATGAATCCTATGGCTGTCCCCCAACATATCAGAAACCAAGGAATTCTTAAAGAACACAATGAGAAAATGCCCCTTAATGAGACCAACAGCTCATCACTCACTGTCTCCAGGGAAACCCACAAGTATGCCCCAGCCCAATCAGCATTCTCATTAGCTACAATGGGAAAACAAGAACCAAGAGAGAAGGGTCAAGAGCAATTGTCTGCCACTGCCATGAAAAGACAGGTTTTTTAAGGCTTGAATTGGTCCCTATTGAAACTGTCATTCTCAGATTACAACCAGCAGTACCAGAAGCACCTGGTAAGCCAAAGAAAATCACCAAGCTGGTTTCTGTCTGGTTTCCAGGAAAGACATGCGACCTGTCAGCACGCATCTTAGCCCACTGAGCCCAGCAGCTGGGGTGGTGGTGGCAGCTACCCTGCTTGACAGCACCCTCTCCAGAGGCCCTGTATCATTACAGTCTGCACTTCTACCGGGGTAAAATTAACTTGTTGTGACTGTGTGACAGTTCTGACGACTACACAGTTTGAGGCAAGGAGCTGGGTCACACGCTGCTACATGCATGGGCTGTCACTTACTGCTCCACTAAAACCAGACAAAACCTTGTCAGGAGAGATCAGCTCCTCTAGAGACAGAGGTAAGAGACTCAACTCATGGCCTGCTTGTGGGGATTTTGTTCAGTTCAAGGACAGCATCAACTGACAAGAGGACTTACTCAATGTCGCAGGGAGACACAATCAACGCCAGCAAGAGGAAGGAGGCAGAGAGGCAGAAAGGGGAAAACACACCCGGAC
The DNA here is from genome assembly GCF_000951045.1 of Mandrillus leucophaeus. Taxonomy (NCBI): domain Eukaryota; kingdom Metazoa; phylum Chordata; class Mammalia; order Primates; family Cercopithecidae; genus Mandrillus; species Mandrillus leucophaeus. The sequence continues at coordinate 285,729 of NW_012102699.1, forward strand.
AAGTTTGAGAGTGCTGAAGAAGACAGGCTGTTAGGAGGTGGCAAAGACAGTGTCCTCACTTTGGAAAATCGATGATATAAACTCCCAAATCACACCTATTTCACAGTCATAAAAGCTCCACCAAGAAACTAAAGCCATCAACCTTAGTGTTATTTAGTACAGTATCTTCTCTATGCTTAACACTGTGCTAAGTATTATAAAAGCTACAAAAACACAACACATGTCCCCTAACTTTAGCAACCTTACAATTTCACTGTTGAGATAAGACATGCTCTCATAAAAATACACAATGTGGTCAACATATGCCTCTTTCCTCAGGCCTATACTCCCAGTGGGAACTGGAAGACCTAGTTCGACCTGCAGAAAGAGCAGAGGACTCAATGGACAGAGAGAGGCACAGCATGAAGAAATTACAGGGAAGTTACCCCATAACTCCTTTAAGAAATAACTTTGCCCATCGTTGGGCTGCTACAGGAGATCAGGATTCTTGCTGTCCTTTCCTCTCTTTTTGGTTGTACCTGAGGAAAGTCCCTCCAGGTCCCCAGGCTTGGGTGTTGACTCACAGTTCTGTATAGCCGGGGAGGCCTCAGGAAACTTACAATTATGGTGGAGAGGAAGCACGCATGTCTTACATGGCGGCAAGCAAGAGGGAGCATGTGAAGGAGGAACTGTCAAACACTTATAAAACTCCTCAGATATGCTAAGAACTACTATCACAAGAGCAGCATGGGGGAAATCACCCCCATGATTCAATCACCTTCCACCAGGTCCCTCCCTCAGCACATAAGGATCATGGGGAATACAAATCAGGATGAGATCTGGGTGGGGATACAGAGCCAAACCATATCAGTGAGTTTGCATAATTTTCATGCTATTACAGTGATGTGCTATTTAACTTAGTCTTCCTTCTGCAAGTGGTCACACTCAGGGATCCTCACAACTTTGTTAAACCTGAGGTTTCTTCCTCTTCTGTTCTCTCCATCCCCTATTCAACCTAAGCATATGCAAGAAAGTGATAGGAACAACCTGAGTTTGTCCAAATTAAAGAGATGGACTTTGAGTTGTAAATATTGACCCTGAAACCCAAATGTGGATTTATTAGCTTTGTAAATTTGGTCAACTTTAGTCTGAGTTTCTATTTTCTTAACTGCAAGATTAATGTAAAAAATAAACATATGAAAGTACCTAGCATGGTATCTGGTACTTGGCAGGTAATTAATAAATGCTGGCCAGGCACAGTGGCTCATGCATGTAATTGCAGCACTTTGGGAGGCCAAGGCAGGAGGATGGCTTGAGCCCAGGAGTCCAAAACCGGCCTGAAACATAGTGAGACCCCCATGTCTACAAAAAATTTAAAAGTTAGCCAGACATGGTGGTGTGTGAGAGGCTGAGGCTGGAGGATCACTTGAGCCCAGGAGGCTGAGGCTGCAGTGAGTTGTGATTGTGCCACTGCACTCCAGCCTGAGTAATAGAGTGAGACCCTGTCTCAAAAAACAGCAACAACAAAACGTTGGTTTCTTTTTGTCTGTTTTAATCCTCTACTAGTAACACTGAATGCCCAATAAAGTGTAAATTTGTACGTACAGTCTTTATTCTTAATTAGTACGCTTGATCCCCCTTATTCACAGATTGCATATTTAGGAGTTGACCCACTCACTATAATTTGTAACCTCAAAATCAATACTTGCAGCACTACTAAAATCCTATGACTTTATTACTTGATTTGGGGCTCATACTACAGATATGCACAGAGTGACAAAAAATTTGAGTCACCCAATGAGCACATTCTTCACTGAAGCTGAATAAAATGACACCCTGCCTTCTTCTGCCTTCTTGTTTCACCTCTAGTGCAGTAAATGAGTATTTTTCACGGTCTGTTTTAGGGCTAAATTTTTTGCATTTTTATGCTTTTTGTTGGTGATTTTGTGGCTTAAAATGTCCCCTAAGCGTGCCCGTAATCCCAGCTACTTGGGAGGCTGAGGCAGGAGAATCGCTTGAATCTGGGAGACAGAGGTTGCAGTGAGCCAAGATGGCACCACTACATTCCAGCCTGGGCAACAAAATGAGACTCTGTCTCAAAAAAAAATGACCCCTAAGCATAGTGCTGAAGTGCTGTCTAAAGTTCCTAATCACAAGGAGGCTGTGATGTGCCTCATGGAGAAAATACATATGTTAGATAAGCTTCTTTCAGGCATGAGTTACAGGACTCAGTTACAGCACTGCTGGCTGTAAGTTTAACATTAATGAATTGACACTACATATTAAATAAGGTGTTTTTAAACAAACCCACATAAAACAAGGTTATGAATTGATCGGTTGTCAAAAATGTTGCAACCAGAGGCCCACAGGAACCTAACTCTGCATTTCCTCTAGGAGCAGTGGGTTCGGTACTTGCTAATTCAGTGTTTTTAGTAATATCAGAGAACATAACTGCCAAGAATGATGAGGACTGATGTATGTCTTTTTCTCATTTAATTTCTACACTGATTCTTTGAGGCAAGAAGCTAATTAGCAGAGTCAATAACTGCATTATGCAAAAAAAAAAAAAAAAAAAAACATTCACTTGATTTAGGTCTTGAAGGGTCTTAAGTACAAAAGATCTTGGGAGAGGGGAGAGGTGTGTGGCACTGTGAATCGGCAGGATCTGTTCATCAGAAAGTAAAGGGTTTCACTTACCAGATCATGAGGTGAATGTTGGGACTCTGTGGGACATTTGTACTGCCAGTAGCTCCCTCAGTGTTATTTATAAGTCATTTTGGATGACTAGATGGATTATATTCATTTTTCTTTCCCTCAAATCTCCTCTAATGAGCTTAAGCATTGGTACCGCCTTGATCTATAATTAGTAAGATAGCAGGTGATACACTAATCTGGGATGAATTTCCCAAACCAGAGTCTGATGAGATATCAAAGGCATCAGAATTCTTTTTATCTAGTCAACCTCTCAGCTAACTCAGGCAAGAAGCATAAAAAGATTCTGTGTGTCTCTATCTGGTCATTATCTTTTCTTTACTGTCTTTTCTTACCTTGAACACACGCCCTCTCTTGGACAGCATTAGGAATATAGACAACTCTAAATAAAATTCCATTCTTTCAGGAAAGTTTAGAGTCATTATCTTAGGGACAAGAGGGGAACTTGATAGGCATCTGTTTCAATTCCCTCTATGTCAAATGAGAACTCCAAAGCTCAGGGAGTTGATGAGACAGACCAGGGATTACAGCCTGTTTCTTTCCATGCCTATAGCAATTATGTGTGCAGATTTTCCAGAAAAATCCTAATTTTTAAAATGTTTGGTTCCATCTTTGCTCTAAGAGTACTGATGCCTGTTAGTCTCTGGGCTCTGAATTTTGAGTCTGATGACAAGGTCACCACAATTATTATATCATGTTTTCTTTAAGTGATAGGAAGACTTTTCTTAGTTCTCATCCTCTAGCGGCAATTCACCCAGGCCTGTGGCATCCATTGTCATATTTGTGGGTATGATCCCCAAATCAAGTAATACAGTCATAGGATTTTAGTAGCGAGATGAGTCATTTTACTGCTAATGATGAAATTGAGTCCCCAAGAGGCCACATCACAACTGAAATGACATAGCTAGCAAGAGATAGTGTCAGAATGTAACATAGCATCTAAAAATATTACGAATACATAAAGAAGTTGGTTGATATTAACTTGCTAGTTTAATATCACAATGGGTCTAAAGGTTGCAAGAACCTCAAAAGAAGCATTAGTAATATATCCATACAAAACAAACGTAATGGTTAAGACCTTTATTTGTCTCCAAATTGAGAGGCAATAGGCTCTGATTTTCTTATGAGAGTAATATTTATTGACTTATATCACCATGGAAAATGATCACCCTGAACACCTACCTGCAAAAACAACCATGAAAACATTTATCAGGATTTGTATAACAAAAGGAACACTTTGAATAAGACACAAATACTTGGACTACATTTTATTAGCACTTAAAATTCAATTATCATTTCACACCAGAAGTGAAGGCAGTGACACTGACAGGCTTTTAGCAATAAACCTACATACACAATTCTAGCTCTTAGGTCACTTGAAGAGCCTTCTCAAGCTGCTAGAGGCCAGCAGATCACATTGTAGGAACAATTGTTCTAAATGATTAAGGAATCTGTACCATTAAAGAAAAGCATTGTTTAAAAGGCAAACTGTTTTCCAAATTAGGGGGTGCCAGACAATGGAAGAGTATAAGAATTATCATCCTATTGCTCTCCCCCAACAAAGGATGCTCTGATAACTGGACATTTTAGATGCTTGCACAGAATAACTGAATTATGATAACAACTTCCCTGACTCATAATTCTTATCCTTCTAATCCATCCTACATTCTTCTGCCAGACATCTCGGCCTGATATATCATGTTAATCACGCCAGCTCCTCCTCAAAGTCCTCAGTGATTCAAAGGCCCAGAAAACCAGAGCTATTAGAAAGTATCATCTGGGACAAAAACTATTCCTGCATTAATGGCCTTCTGGGGACCTCTGGTCACAGGGAAATAAAGACCAACTTGGAAGTTTTTATCATCCTACTGCAGTCAAAAAGCCAAATGGTTTACAGAGAGGTTGATTTTGTGCTTCCATTTGCCTGGGATATCGCAGTTTGTGTCTGTTATCACAGCTAATAACACTTCTGCTTGGTTCTCAAAAGTGTCCTGGTTTGGACAATAAATTTTATAACCCTAGTTATAGGCATTATGATACCACATGCCTGCCACCACTATAAACTTCTTTTTACCAAAAGTTATAGACACTACAAGGACCTAATAACAGCTTATCACCATCTTCTCATCTCATCCTCCACCCAGCACTGCTTCATAGCATGAGTAAGGAGGAACATCATCAGGGCCAGCAGAGTAAACACCTAGCTGATGCCAACTTTACCCCCACCCCATCCTGAGGTCGCTTCCCATCTTTTCCTGCTATGCTCTTAGCATCCTGTGATTCTCCATCCAGAAATACAGAAGGATTCAGACCTGACCACACATCTTGATGCTCGACTGCCTCCGGAATGCCCAGTTTCACTAGGTCAGCAACTAAGCACCCAGAATCACACCAGCCCCATGTATTAGACAAGGAAGAGGCACATGCTTTCCACTACCTAGGAAAAGGAGCTTTTCACCAAGAGACCCTGGCTAATAGATTCAAAAAGAGAAAAATATAGGCCAGAAAGTATAACCTTCTTAATCCCGGAACACTTACAACTCCAAATACTTGATATTTATGTGGAAAACCTAGAATATTGCCCTTATCTATTCCTACTGAAGTTGCTCTAACAAAAAAGAACTCTAAAATAGAGTTGAGTTCCCTCAAATATTTTGAAAATAAGCTTTCATGGTCATATTGTCATATAGCTATTCATATTTCATATATTCCTTCCAAATCTTTGTCTTGCATAAAATGTTTTCACAGTCTGCATATAGCCTATATAAAATTTTGTATCCAGCTTTGATCAAAACTTCTTTACCAAGTTGTTACATATAGTTGCCAATTATAGTTATAAAAGCATCTCAATGTTTTTTAGTTGATATATTACAATTTAATAATTTACCTGGTTTTATATTTAATTTCCTTCCATTTTTCTACAACTGCAAGGCATTTTGCTAGGCACTGGGAATAGTAAAATTTTAAAAATAAAAATAAATGTTTTTACTAAGTAAAGAATATTGGACTCTTTTGGAAGACTAAATCTGAATTCTTGAGATATATTTTAAAAGCTCTGGTACCATTGTCACATATTAATCACAAACTTTAAGAAAATCAAAAAGAAAGAACGAGAAAATGAGGAAGAGAAGAGAAGACAAGGAAGAAGAGGACAGAGGGAAAGGGAGTGGTTAACGACAGAGCGAGGAGAAAGCAGAAGGGAAGGACTTATAATTACAAGGATAAATTGAAGGTCTTACTTCTGTTCTGACATTTGCTTCATGTAAATGATGGAAATACCATACCAATTCATTTGAATACATGTCAAGTCCTTCCATGAATTATAATAAATGTCAGCATCATTCTAATATTTAAAAACAAAAGCTATCTATAATTCAGCCATGACCCTTTCCCTATTGTCTACTCCATCATGTAAAATAGCCATTGCCTGCCCTTTAAGGCCTTATACACTCAGCCCAATAACCAAACTAATTTTTCTCCTTTTGTCTGCACAAAACCTCATCTCCAATCAGGGATACTTATTGAGAAACAAACATGGAGAGTTTGCCTTTTTAGTAATGCAGGAATAGCTTTTCTTAAAATAAACTTCTCACAGCTAAGAATTATAATCTCTGGATAATTTTTTTTAAGTAAAGAACTATTTAAAGGCACAAGAGATTAACAAAAAAAATGCATAAATTGAAAGGTAGTAGACCTTGGAAAAAAGGGAACTGAACTGGGTGACATCATCACTTTGATAGCTTTTAAGAGAATTTCCCAGTCCAAGAGATGTTAGTCAAATAGAATTCAAGCAGAACTATAGCCTTAATGACTTGAAGTATCTGAGGACAGAGTTCACAGTCACCAGAGTGGCTGGCAATAAAGAAAGGAAATTCAAGAAAAGGAAGGAGCCCCAAAACTTGCATGTAAACTCCCCTCAAACTTTTGTCTGATTTTTACATGACTTTTGCACACATACACACATGAAAAGATGCAAGAAACCCAGCAGAGAGTAACAGTTGAAAGGCGAAAAGAGTAGAGCAGAAATATATGGTGCCGCCCGCTGCACAGTAGGAAGAATTTGAAGTTCAGGTGTTTCCAAGTAAGAGGGTTTGGGTAAACATCTTTGATTTTCCACTGAAACCCCAGAAGGGCACACTTTAGGATGAAAATGTATGTCTCTGAATTAAGGAATTTACCCTAGTAATACTAAGGGCAAAATCAACAGACCCACCTTAATAACACCAAGCTTCCAAGGAGATCAGCCAGTCACTTAATCACCTGGGTAAACAAAAACCAATACTCTTCACTGGAAGATAAAACATCCAGAGATTTTACAATACATTATCCATAATGTCCAGTGTATGGCAAAGAAACAGTAGGCATGTAAAGAGTCAGGAAAATGTGACCCACTATCAAGAGACAGTCAATAGAAACTGATCATGAGATGACCTGAAGGTTGGAATTAGCAAACAAGGACTTTAAAGCAGCTGCTTTAATATTGTCAAGGACTTAAAGGAAAAACTTGTCAGAATGGCTATACGAATAAGGAAGATCAACTGGGAGATAGAAAATATAAAAAAGAACCAAAGGGAAACACTAGAACTGAAAAAGGGGGGAACAGCTGAATTTTAAAATTCACTGAAAGGGCTTAATAGCAGCAAAAGGGGTCACAGAGGCTGCAGAAAAGAAAAAAAAAAAGCCAGTGGACTTAAAATAATAATCAGTAAAAGTAATTCAATATGAAGAATAGAGATTCAGAACAACAAAATAAAGCTACAGTGGCCTATGGGACAATATTAAGTTATCAAACACAAATAATTAGAGTCTCAGAAGCATAAGAGAGAGAAAATGAGGAAGAAAAAATATTTGAAGAAATTATCACCAAAAAGTTTCTCAAATATGGTTAGAAAAAACATTAACTTACTGTTCCAAGAGAATATGTAATCCCAAGCAAAATTTTGAAAACAAACAAACCTGTATCTAGAAACATCATAAACCGTTTTAAATTAAAGGAAAAAAAAGAAAAAATCTTAACAGCATTTGGTGAGGGGGGAAAGACACATTAAATACAGAAAAATAACAATAAAAATGAAGACTAAGTTGTCATTATAAACAGTAGTAGCCAGAAGACAATATTTTTTTAACTGCAAAATAACGGGGAAGGGGGTAAGTGGATCTACCAACCCAGAAATCTGTATCAAGTGAAAATATTTTTCAAAACTGAAAATAAGAACATTCATGACCAGCAATCATGATTTTTAAGAAACAAAAAGGAAATTCTTTGGACTAAAGAGAAATGAAAGCAAATGGAAACTCATGTCTATAGGAATAAAGAACATTAAGAATGATAAATATGAGGATAATTATAAATGATTATTTTTCTTTTAAAATTTCTTTAAAATGCAAGTGTCAAGTTAAAGCAAATAATAACAACATACTATTATAGGCTTTAGAACACAGATATATTTCTTATTATTTTAAAATATTTTTATATTTTATAAAATACAAATATACACATATTTTAGAATAAAATGACAGTTATATGACAAAGGTTGGGGTAAATGAAATTATACTCTTGTATAGGTTCATATATTTTACAAAAAAATGGTACAATATTCACTCCGTAGTAAGTTAAGAATATTGCATACTGGCCGGGTGTGGTGGCTCACGCCTGCAATCCCAGCACTTTGGGAGGCCGAGGCAGGTGGATCACCTGAAGTCAGGAGTTCGAGACCAGCCTGACCAACATGGAGAAACCCCATCTGTACTGAAAATACAAAAATTTGCCAGGCATGGTGGCAGGCACCCGTAGTCCCAGCTACTCAGGAGGCTGACACAGGAGAATCACTTGAACTCGAGAGGCGGAGGTTGCAGTGAGCCGAGACTGTGCATTTCACTCCAGCCTGGGCAACAAGAGCAAAACTCCATCTTAAAAAAAAAAAAAAAAAAAGAATGTTGTATACTATAATACCTAGAATAGCTACAAAAATTAAACATATAAAATAGCTTACATGCCAGTAGAGGAAATAAAATGGAAAGTTAAAATAAATATTTGATTAACCTAAAAGAAGGCAGGAAAGAAGGGAGAAACAAAAAATAATAAAACAAACAGAAAATAAATAGTCACTCTATATCCAACCATACAAACAATTAGATAACTATAAAATGATAGGACTAAATTCTACAACATTGATAATTACATTAAAAGTAAGAGAACAGAGTTTCTAGTCCAACATGTAAAGAGCTTGGTAGTTATCACTCCTGTCCTCCTTACAACAACAAAAAAAGCTGGGTGCAATGGCTTATGCCTGTAATCCCAGCTCTTTGATAGGGCAAGATGGGAGGATCACTTGAAGCCAAGAGTTCAAGACCAGCTCGGGCAACACAGTGAGACCCTGTCTCTAAAAAAATAAAATACAAGAAATTAGACATGCATTGTGGTGGGCACCTGTAGTCTCAGCTACTCAGGAGGCTGAGAAGGGAAGACTGCTTAAACCTGGGAGTTCGAAACTATAGTAATCTATGATCACACCACTGTACTCCAGTCTGAGCAACAAAGCAAGACTCCTCTCTTAAACAGATAGATAGATAGATAGATAGATAGATAGATAGATAGATAGATAGATAGATAGATACATACATACATACATACATACATACATACACACATACATAGATAGATAGATAGATAGATAGATAGATAGATAGATAGATAGATAGCTCGCTCGCTCTTCATAGAGGTCATGAAACAAACTGCCATCTCAAAAACTGGAGAGGGAGGTGGATACAGGAGCCTGCAGCTGAAGCCATCATCCATAGGAACACTTTAAACCATAATTGACAAATTAACTCAGGTTGAACCAGCCTGAGAATTTAAAACGCCAAGAGTCTGGATGAACATGGGATCCCATGCTTAAGTGAGTTTTACCTACCAGGTTCTCACTGTGAACACAGATGAGAACCCTTTGTGCTTCAGGCAAGAGGAGGAGAAAAGAAATCATTTTGAAATAATACCTAGAGCTTTCTGTTCCCCCTAACCAATCCTGCCCTCAAGGAAATCTATTTTATTATAGCCAAAGCCTAAATGATCCAGAGGAAGGAGAATAACGTGCTCCCAATGCGAGAAAAAGAAAATATCCAAGCATAGGACTATAGAACACTTCCCCTCTTCTCACACCTTACCACTGAATCAATATGGCTGCTGTATCATAAGAGAGGAGTAAAGCTAAAAGAACTGTAATTCAACAGTAATTCAACAGGGGTGACAAAAACAAGCATACTAGAGGAAATTTTAGCCTCTGATGCTACAGCAAACAGTAAACAGTCTAACTCCTAGCCAGATAAACAAACAAAAACTCATATTACAAGCCTGATGCTCAGTTCTTGTTACCCATCACATCATGTCCAGCTTTCAACAAAAAATTACAAAGCATACTAAAAGGCAAAACCATGGTCTGATGAGATTTTTTTGTTAAAGCATCAAGAACCAGACTCAGATACGGCAGAGGTTTTGGAATTATTAGACCAGGAATTCAAAATAACTATGATTATAGACATTCCTCATTTTATTGCACTTCACTTTATTGCACTTCACAAATACTGCACTATTTTTTCACAAATTGAAGGTTCGTGGTAACCCTGTGTCAAGCAAATCTATCAGTACTGTAGGAGTAATGTCTAGCTTAAGGCCTTATTATTTAAGGGATACATTTTGTAAGGCTGTAGCTGCCATACATAGTGATTCCTCTGATGGATCTGGGCAAAGTAAATTGAAAACCTTCTGGAAAGGATTCACGATTCTAGATGCCATTAAGAATGTTGGTGATTCATAGGAAGAAGTCAAAATATCAACATTAATCGGAGTTTGGTAGAAGTTGATTCCAACCCTCATGAATGAGGTTAAAGGGTTCAAGACTTCAGTGGAGGAAATAACTGCAAAGTGAGAGAGGCAACAAAAGAGAACTAGAATTAAAAGTAGAGCATGAAGATGTGACTGAACTGCTGCAATCTCATAAAACTTGAATGGATGAGGAGTTGCTTTCTTATGGATGAGCAAAGAATGTGATTGCCTGAGATAGAGTCTACTCCTGGTGAAGATGCTGGAACATCATTGAAATGACCACAAATAATTTAAAATATTACATAAACTTACTAAGTTGATAAAGCAGCAGCAGGGGTTGAGAGGATAAATTCTAATTTTGAAAGAAGTTCTACTCTGGGTAAAATGGGACCGAACAGCACGGCAAGCCACAGAAAAATCTTTTGTGACAGGAGGAGTCCATCAATGGGGCAAACTTCATGTCTGTCTTATTTTAAGAAATTGCCACAGCCACCCCAGCCTTCAATAATCACCACTCTAGTCAGTCCGCAGCCATTGACTCGCTGAATGTTCAAATGACCATTAGCATTTTTTAGCAATAAAGTATTTTTGATTAAGGTATGTGCATTGTTTTTAGAATAATGCTATTGCACACTTAATAGACTACAGCATAATGTAAACATAATTTTTATGTGCACTTAAAAAAATCGTGTGACTTGCTTTATTGTGATATTTAATTTACTGCAGTGGTCTGGAACTAAACCCTCAATATCTTTGAGGTATGCTTGTAATATTCTAAGGGTTTTACTGGAAGAAGTAAACAGCATGCAAGAATAGATGGGTAATGTAAACAGAAAAATGGAAACTCTAAGAAAGAATCAAAAGGAAATGCTAAAATCAAGTGTAAGTGAATGAAATATTTAAATTAAAGGCCAAAGATTGTCATGCTGAATTTATTAAAAGCTAAGATTTAGGTAATAAAGAGTCTGGCACCATATTTTATGTTTGACTGCTGACAGCTTTCAAGCTCTGCCAGTCTTCATCCCCCTCCTAACCCACATCCGGGCAAGCTGATAGGAAAGTCAAGTGCTCCTTCCTTTAGCACTGGTGAAAAGTTCAAACCATACAGACCCCAGTTCATGCACAGGAACCTTCACCCCAGCTTCACCTACTAATCACAATAAAAGTCAAGGCAGTCTTTTTTTTTTTCTTATTCTCAAGCCATTTGTTTTATCAGTTTGGGTGCCAGCCCTGCCCTCCCCAGAAAGCATCATCATGTGGTAATAAAGCTTTTCACACCCTCTTGGTGCATGTGCGGCATTGTGAGTCTTGACATCCAAACCTAATTGGGGTGGGAGTGGGGAGTCTATCCCATCTATGTGAAGTAACCATAAAAACTCTATTCTCTGCTCTCTACAAGAGACGCAGTTTAAAAGCAGTACTTAATAAGAAGCTTTATGAGAGAAAGCGGATTATTTTTCATGCTAAAATGATCCATTCATAAGGAAGACATAGCAATCTTAAATGTGCATGCACCTAATAACAGAATCTAAAATAAATGAGATAAAACGGACAGATGTCAAAGGAATGACATGCTGATACATGTCATGATATGGTTGAACCTCAAAGGCATTATGGTAAGTGAAAGAAGCCATACACAAAAAGTCACATATTACACAATTTCATTTTCATTAAATATCCAGAATAGATAAAATTCATAGAGTCAGAAAGCAGATGGGTAGTAAATAGGGACTGGAGAGAGGAGAGAATGAGGCACGCTGACCTACAGAATGGCATGGGGTCGTCTTTGGTGATGATAAAAATGTTTTGAAACAAGACAGAAGTGATGGCTGCACAACCTTGTGAGTGCACTAAATGCCACTGAAATGAACACTTTAAAATTTTATGTCATGTGAGTTTTACCTCTTTAAAGAAAATAATGAACAAAATTTTAAAAAGAAACAGATAAATTCACAATCTTGAAGACATTAAACTTCTCTCAATAATTGAAAGAACTAGATTAAACACACACACAGAGTAAGGCTATAAAGAATCTGAGCAACAATATCAACTACCTTGACCTAATTAATATCTACAGAATATTATAACCAAAAGTTGCAGAATAGACATTTTAAATAGCAACAATTACTAAAATAGACTATATTCTGAACCATAACATAATTCTCAAAAAAATTCAAATTGTTGAAATTTATATAGTATGTTATCTGACCTCAGTGGAATTAAATCAGAAACCGATAAGATAACTAAAGGAACCCAAAATAGTTGCAAATTAATTAACCAACACAATTCTAAATAGTCCATAGGTTTAAAAATATCACAAAGCAGAATATAAAATATTGTAAACTGAATGACCAAGAATATCTACAGCCAAAGCAGAGTTTATAGGGAATTTTATGGCATTAAATGTTTATATTAAAAAATATATTTTAAATCAATTATTTAAGTTTCTAACTTAAGAAAGTATAAAAAGACAATAAAATTAACAATCAAATAAGAAACAAAAATAGAAATAAATAAAATAGAAAACAAATGACATAAATTTTTAAAGTCAAAAGTTGGATCTTTGAAAAAAGAAAACTGACAAATACAAATTGCCAAAATCAGAAATAAACTGGAAATATCATACAGAAACTAGAGATGTAAAAAGAATAACAAACGAGTATTAGAAATAACAAATTTGACAACTTAGATGAAATAAGCAAATTATTTGAAAGACATAATTTACCAAAACTAACACAATAAGATATGGAAAATCTGAGTAAAATCTGAGTAGCCTAACAGCTATTAAAGAAAGTAATTACCAAAGCCCTCTCACAAAGAAATTTCTAAGTCTACATAATTTTACTCAAAATCCAAGAAAAATATAATACCAATCTTATATTCATTGTTTCAGAAAATACAGAAGGAAGGAATATTCTCAGCTTATTTTATGAAACATCATAAACCTATCCCAAATACTGACAAATGAGTTGAAAGAAAATTACAGACTAATAGTTCATAAACATAGACACAAAAATTTTTTACAAAATATCATCAAATTAAATCCAGCAATATATTTTTAAAAATCATATGTCATTTCTAATGTAGAGTTCATCTCGGGAATTCAAGGTTGTTTTAACATTGGAAATCAATGAAATTCATCATATTAACAGAAAAGAGAAGAATTATATGATAATCTCAACAGATACATAAAAACAATTTGAAAAATTTAATACCCATTTCATATTTTTAAAATTTCTAGAATTTTGTTAATAGAAAGGAATATCCTCAATCTTATAAAATATATCAGTGGGCCGGATGCGGTGGCTCACACCTGTAATCCCAGCACTTTGGGAGGCCGAGGGCAGTGGATCACCTGAAGTCAGGAGTTCAAGACCAGCCTGGCCAACATGACGAAACCCTGTCTCTATGAAAAATACAAAAATTAGCCAAGACTGGTGGCACACACCTGTAATCCCAGCTACTAGGGAGGCTGAGGCAAGAGAATCGCTTGAACCCAGGAGGTGCAGGTTGCTATGAGCTGAGATCACACCATTGCACTCCAGCCCAGGTGACAGAGCAAGACTTCGTCTCAAAATAAATATATATATATATATCTGTAAAAGACCTACAGCTCACATCTTAATTAACAGTGAGTACTTGGATGCTTTCTCCTGATATGTTCATTTTCACCATTTTTATTCAACATTGTACTAGAGGGCCTAACTAGAACAAGATGATAAGAAAAAGATTAAGGAAAGGGAAAACAAGATTTATTCAGAGATAACATGATTCTTTACTCTAAAAATCCTAGGAATGTTAAAAGTGATGGAGCTAATAATCAAATTTAGCATGGATTCAGGAAACCAAATCAGTATAGTAAAAGTAATTTTATTTTTATATACTAGCAGCAAACAACTGAAAAATGATACTTTAATTTTATCTATAACAGCATCAAGCCAGACTATATATTTAGGGATAAATTTGTGAAAGATGTGTAAGAACTAAACATAGAAATCTATAAAATATTGCTAAGAGAAATAAAAGAACAGCTGGATAAATGGAGAGGCATATTATATTCCCAAATGAGAAAATTCAATGTCTACAGCTGGGCGCAGTAGCTCACTCCTGCAATCCCAGCACTTTGGAAGGCTGAGGTGGGAGGACTGCTTGAGCCCAGGAGTTGAAGACCAGCCTGAACAACATGGCAAAACGCTGTCTTCACAAAAACTTAAAAAATTAGCTGGGCATAGTGGTGTGCACCTGTAGTCTTAGCTACTCAGGAGGCTGAGGCAGGAGAATCACTTGGGCCCAGGAAGCCGATCACACCACTGCACTCCAGCCTAGGTGACAGAATGAAACTCTGTCTCACAAAAAGAAAAGAAAATTCAATGTCTAAACAGTATTATATCAGTTCTCTCTGATGAAGCGATAGATTCAACAAAACTCCATCAAAATCCACCATAATTTATTTTGTAGAAGTTGCCAAGTTGATTCTAAAATTTATAAAAAATGTAAAAACCCTAGGAGAGTGAAAGCAATCTTGAAAAAGAATGAGTTTATAGTACTCGCACACACTCTAATTTCAAAACTTACTCTAAAACTCTTACAATCAAGGCTGCATGGTATTTGGTGTAAGAGAAAACAAGTACATAAATGGAACGGAATACAGAGTTCAGAAATAGACCCACATATATACATTGACATATATTGATTTTGTACCAAAAAAAGTCAAGGTAATTTAATGGGAAAGGATCATTTCAACAAATGGGGATGGAATAATTGTATGTCCAAATAGCAAGGGGGGAAATGAACCTCAGCACTACTTCATGTAAAAAACTAAAATGAATTTTAGATAATTATAGACCTAAACATGAAATCTAAAACTATAAGGTCTAAAAAAAAATAGAAAACTCTCTTTGTAACTTGGAATACACAGAATTTCTTAATATGAATAAAAAACACTAATCATACAAGCAAAGCATGATGAATCAGTCTTTATAAAAACTAAAAATGAGTGATGGTGCATCAAAATATCAGAAACAAAAAAATTTTTAAAAAAGAAAACAAAGACACCTTTTAAAAAATGTCAAGCTAAGACTAAAAGATTTATCCAACAACAGGCTTGTTTCCATAATATACAAGGAAGGAACTACTATATATCAATAATTAAAAAACAGATAAAGAAGGTATACAAATTGCCAATAAGCAAATGAATATGTGCTTAATATTACTCATTATCAAGAAAAATGCAAATTAAGACCAAAATGAGTACCATTCCATACGTACTGAAATAGCTAGAATTTAAGACTGATACCACTATATGTTGGTCAAAATACACAACAAATGGAACTCTGATACTTGCTGGTGGGATTAATTGTGCAACCACATAAGAAAACATCTAGACAGTTTCTTATAAAGTTAAATATACACCCAATCTATAGCCCAGTAATTCCAAGCCTAGGTATTTACCTAAGAGTATGAGAATATAAATATACATATGCACACAAAAATACTTGTTACAGAATATTGTTCATAACTGTAACAGCTCAAAACTGGAAGCAATCCAAATGTCCATCAACAGATAAATAAACAACCGCGTTACTCTATATTCAAAAGAACATAGCTTGAGGTGAGAACTGTGTGCTCTTGGCTATATTAATTTCCAGTACAAAAAAAAAGAAACCTAACTTCTATGGAAGCAGAAACCAGAAAACAGTGATATGAGGGTGGGGAATGACTGAAAGTGGGCAGGGGGGAACTTTCTGAGATGACGGAAATTTCTTTTAATCTTTATAATGATGGTAGTTTAAAAAGTACATACATTTGTCAAAACCTATCCAAAACCATTTGT
Organism: Mandrillus leucophaeus; assembly: GCF_000951045.1. Lineage (NCBI taxonomy): Eukaryota > Metazoa > Chordata > Mammalia > Primates > Cercopithecidae > Mandrillus > Mandrillus leucophaeus. The sequence goes on from NW_012102699.1 coordinate 302,075, forward strand.
ACTCTTAAGACTCATGGATTTCATTGTATGTAAATTTTACATTAATCAAAAAATTTAAAACACACAAATCGATATGCCCCTGGAGACTCTCACCAACATTATTCATTTTCCAGACACACCCCTCCAGATCTTCTCCATCCAAAACCAGGTCCATTCAGGCCCTCCAAAAGTTCTCCCTCCCAGAGAAAGTCATGGTGCTGGCTTTTATGACATCCTTTCCTCTCTTAAGTGTTAAATGTGCTTTAGTTTTATCTCCCCAAATAGAGGGCAAGTCTCTTGAAGGCAGGAATTACACCCTGGTTCTTTCTTTTGTACCCATGCACAAATGATAACATTAAGAGCAGAGAGGGCATGCGATTTAATTCATTTCAACATCGGTTACAGTCATCTCCTGGGCAAGGCACTGTGCTAGGTATTGTGGGAAATTCTCAGATGAGTGAGACACAGATCTGGCCTTCAAGGCACAACCTCCAATGAACAAGATAGGCAGGCACACAAGTCATCATGACCCAAGAAAAGATGACAAAATGAGAAAAGGTATCCCATGAGAATTGAAGATATAAAATCAACTCCAATTTCAGAAATCTGGACACTTCTTAAAAAAGTTTGAATTCAATTAAGGCCTGAAAGGATTAATAATATTTTTTCATTTGTTTCTTTTGTTTTGAAACAGTGCCTCTCTCTGGTACCCAGGCTGGAGTGCAATGGCACAACCACAGCTCACTGCAGCCTCAAAACTCCCAGGATGGAGCAATCCTCCGATCTCAGCCTCCCAAATAGCAGGGACTATAGGCATCCACCACCACACTCTGCTATTTTTTTGACATTTTTTTTTTGTAAAGACAGGGTCTCACTATGTTGTCCAGGCTGATCTCAAACTCTGGGCTCAAGCAATGCTCCCTTCTCACCCTCACAAAGTTCAGCGATTACAGGCACAAACCATTGTGCCTGCCCTATTTTCCGTTTATCGAATGCTTATTACATGCCAGACATGGTGCTACATACACAGGCACAGCATGCCAACTGATCCTGATAAAAATCCTATAAGATCGGCCCTGTTCTTTTTCCCGTATCACTACATGAATGTATGAATGAAATGGGAATGAAGAACCTGGATTGTAGAGGTTATACAACAAGGCCACATGGCTTTTATGTGTCTAGTAAGTGAATTCACACCCAGAGACATCTGACTCTCAAACGCGAGCTCTTAGCCACTACACTAGTTTATATTAATAGGGAGAATGAGAAGAGGACCAGGGCATTTCAGGCAGAGATGAGGCAAGTTACAGAGAACACAGAAGACAGTGCATGGAGCGGCTGCATTACATAATTTGTTAGAAAGTTAGGGATAGCAGCCAGGCGCAATGGGTCACTTTGGGAAGCCGAGGTGGGTGGGTCACTTGAGGTCAGAAGTTCAAGACCAGCCTGGCCAACACAGTGAAACCCCATCTCTACTAAAAATACAAAAATTAACTGGGCATGGTGGCAGGCACCTGTAATCCCAGCTACTTGGGAGACTGAGGCAGGAGAATCACTTGAACCCCAGAGGTCGTGGTTGCGGTGAGCTGACATTGGGCCACTGCACTCTAGCCTGGGTGACAGAGCAAGACTCCATCTCAAAAAAAAAAAGAAGAAGAAGAAGAAGAAAAAGAAAGAAAGAAAGGAAAGAAGGGGAAAAAAAGGAAAGAAAGGAAGAAAAAGTTAGGGATAGAAGTGCAAGAGTAGATTATGGAAGACCTTAGGGACCAGGCTGACACTTTTTGATTTTTTATTTTTTTCCTCCATTCCGTAAGAATACCCTGGTTGAAAGCTCTTCTTCAGGAGATTTTGTAAGTGGTAAGTCAAAAAGTCATTTTCTAAGAAATGCTTAATAGCTATAGTTAGGAAACTTAAAATAATGCGTTATTTATTGTCTGTGAGAGAGCGTTGACTTTTTATCACATTATGACTTGTTATGTCTATACAAATATGGCCTCACGAGAGGCCTCTGCTCTGAATTTACTGTGGGTGGTCCATGTCACTGAGTTTTGTGGTTAAAAAAAAAAAAAAATAGCCACCATGTCATCTATGTGCTGTCAAGACAGGTTTAGATAAAGGAGAGAAACTCGTCATTTAGAAAACAAGAGTTTTCAATTTAGTGGATACCCTCAGGATAATTTATTTGCTCTCATTCTCAGCTCCCCTGAATTCAACTCTAACCCCTACCCCATATGAAGATATCAGAAAGCTTTACCAAAAGAAACTACCCATTCATTGGAGATAATGCCACAATGATCAAACACTACCACAGTTTTATTTTCCCCATCACAGGTTTACGATTGCGTTCAGCTATGAGAGAGAAACATAAGTTATTCTCAAGTTCAATCAGAAAGAAAATATTCGAGTGTTTATCAAAACTACAACAATAATTGATCAACTAAAACTCAATAAAAATTAATCATCTGTACATTATATACAACGTAAAGTTGAAGGGTATGCCTTATTGCATGCTTTAGAACAATCTAATCCCCTTCTCTATTTAGACACCAATTTACAAAAATAATTTTATACATTTTTTGAATTCAAAGCTTCGGGTACTATTGTTGACTGAAGCCCTTGAAAAGTGCACTGATTTCAGTGCCAATGTAATGTACATTAGCAGAGAGCTCAAGTATTATACAATAACCTTAAATCAGAGAGAGTTGTAAGAGGCTAATAATGAAGATGAAGTAATGCTGAAAGTACCAGCCCTTTATTCTGAACTCAAGAAATGCATTAGAAAATATGTTTTAAGAATAGGTCATAGAGAACATAAATGCAAAGTAGAAGAAAAGAAAGGGGAAAAAAACTCTATTGGGCTCGGAGAGGAGAAATGGAGAGAGTGAGTGGGAGAGGCTGTACCTAAAAGGATATGCATAATTTAGAGAATAGAGATTGAAGAGACTGCAGGACGAAAGTACCATTCATTTAGATATAGTAGCAATGGTTTCAACAATAACCAAGAAGATGCCGCCTGCACTCTGTAAGAAGCAGCATTTGAATTTAAGAGCACATTTATTTGAAAATCTTTAATATTGCATTTCTATACCACGCTCTAAGAGGCCAACCCATTCTTTCTGCCAACTGTTTAATTTCCAAAGGCCCATAATAACTTATATGAATCTTATGATAAAGCATTTTAAATTAAAACAGAGAAGTTTTAAAAATAGAATATAAAATCATTTAGAAAGAAAAATAAGGGTTAAAAACAAAAGAATGCATGGGGAAATATTAGTCCATAAATTCTATGTCTTGGGATCTTAAACAAATGCTGGAGGTGGACTGCAAATTTGGTGTGGGCTTTCTAGCTTCCAAAACAAAGGAAAAAAACAGTTGGTTACAGCAATAGTTCTCGAACTTTTTGGCCTCGGGACCTATTTACATTTTTAAAACTTACTGAGGACCTCAAAGAGCTGTTTGTGTGGGTTATATCTACTGACATTTACCTTATTAGCAATCAAAACTGAGGAATTTAAAAAAATATTTATGAATTGATCTTACAACAGCAACAAACCTATTACATGTTAATATAAATAATGCATTTTACGGAAAATAACTAGAATTCTCTCCCCCAAGAATTAGAAGATTGTCATTGTTTTACCTTTTTGCAAATCTTGTTAATATCTGGCTAAACAGAAAACTGTATTCTTGTGTCTGCTTCTGCATTCAGCGTGTTGTGATACCACACATCCAGCGTTTTCCAGAAAACTCCACCATACACGCACAAGATAATGGGAAGGCAAAAGCTGAATAGCTCTCATATTAGGAACATAGATTTCACCTCCAAGACTCCCTGAACTGGTCTCAGGGACCCCCCATGGATCCCTGAAAGACAGTTTAAGAAACACAAAGGTTATGGGAATCATAGATTCTATAAAACAAAAACAAGTAAGAGATGTACAGTATTTCAAGGAATGAGATCCAAAAGAAAAAAAAAAAAAAACATATTCCCATGAGTCCATATAAAGAGAGGGTCATATAATGCAGTATAGTCCACCCTCAACACTACCCCAATAATGAACACAGTTGTAAGTGGTATATGATTAGACATCCAGAAAGGAAGTGTACACACATTCCCCTATTTCCCATAATTTATAGCTCTGCATAAGATGTGAGTTAATGAAATCAATACTTCCTGTAATTGATGTCAAGTGCATTTTGTAATTATGTTTTGTGGCCTGTGACTTTTATGAGCTTGCTCTATAAAACAATTAACAACGCCATAAAAATAATACTTTTGACATTGTTATTTTCACTTACAGGCTTCTGCTAGATCCATGTTGGGGATAAAGGGATATGATACCACAGAATTTTATAATTGATTTTCAATACAGGAAAAAGAAATTATGTTTCCTATCTCCAATGATTCTATTTTAATGTGCTTTTTAATTATAAATCCTTAATCGGCAAAATTGCATAGTAGTTAAGAGAATAACTTTGGAGTCAGATGCACCTGGGTTTTGATCCTGATTCTGCCTCTTACTGGTTTTGTAAACTTGAACACTTTGACCTTTTTGAACCTCGATGTCCTCCTACGGAAAATGGGAGTTTTAATAGCAGCCACCTCAGTAGGTCATTGTGAGAGTGACAGGTAATACAGACAAAACCATTAGCACTATTCTTGGCATTTAAAAAGTGCTGAGAATGTTAGCTATCATTAACTACAAGTATTACACATATCTCCCCGGCACCTTTTCCTCCCAGGATCACTCCTTTGGTCATCACTCTAGAGTCAAGGGCACACAGGGGACACAAAAGGAAGGTGGAAAGTGATAGAGGAACGGAGCCCAAGAGAAAAGAAGGCCAGCGAAGATATGGAGATAGAGCCAGAGACTTGGGACTGCAGCCAGATGAGTGGGGCACTGGAACAGGAATCAAGCAGACCTGAGGATTTCCACGTCTGAATATTTCCCGTCCTTCCGTGGGTTAGGTAATGAACATTAGCTAACACTGAGGTTCTGTGCCTGTGCTTCTATTTCTTTTGAGTCCCTGTCATAATTAATGAATGCTATTAATAGAGTGTTTTGCCTAACAATTACCACTAGGTTGCCTACTGGTCATGCTGGAGGAGAGAGAGTAACAGATGAATTATTGTTCAATAAACATTCACCACACTCCTCTTCCCACTGTAAGTGGAGTTTACTTCTCCACCTAACTTGTGTTTGGTTTGGCCATGTAACTTGTTTTGGCCACTGGGATGTTAGGAGATGGGGGTTAGTGGGTCACAGGACTTAATATGACTTGCTCTTGCTCTCTATTGATTCACCATCAAAAGAGATGTCCACAGTAATTGCTGCCCAAGAGCCCATGCACCAGAACAAACCACACCTGAAGCTGACTTGAATCCAACCTGTAGTCTGCAGCTATTCCCAGAAGCCCCTGAAGACTAAGGCACAACTTCTCAGCTTACAACAGCCAAAGCACAGTCAACCCAGATCTACGAGCTTGAGAATATATGCTTTTTCTGTAAGGGACAAATTTGGGGATATTTTATAACTCAGCATTATTGTGGCAACAGCTACTAGTATTTTTTGATTGGGCAAAGTGTCTGAGCAAGATTTTTCTAACTCCTAAAAAGAGACACTCTGGAAAAGAATTCTGCATGTGACATCTAGCCCTACTGCAGCCATTTTGCAACCATGAAGAAATCAGACTGACAGGGAAGAGACCCTAAACTCAGTGTCATTAATAACATTGAGCCATCGACTGTGGAAGATCTGTTGCTTGCCTTCCCTCTGTTGTCAAGATTTTGCTAAATGTTCTTAATTTTTATGTCATTTAAGACAATATTCTATTTACTGCAGAACTCTGATGTTTTTGTTTAAAAAGAAAAACACAGTTACACAATGCCAAGATCGTGTAAATACACATTGCTGACAAGAAAAGGATATAGCCACTATCTAATTCCTTATTATTCTATGGCCCTCCAGAAGGTTGCCTTGAGACCTATTGAGGTCAATAATCTTAATTCCTGATATTCTTTTCCTGTAAGGCAATTTGATATGGTTTGGCTGTGTCTCCACCCAAATCTCATCTTGAATTGTAGCTCCCATAATTCCCACAAGTTGTGGAAGGGATTTGATGGGACATAATGGAATCATAGGGGTGGTTTCCCCCATACTATTCTCACGGTAGTAAAAAAGTCTCACAAGATCTGATGGTTTTATAAGGGTGTCCCCTTTTACTTGGTTCTCACTCTTTGTCTGCTGCCATGTAAGATGTGCCTTTCACCTTCCACCATGATTGTGAGGCCTCCCGAGCGACGTGGAACTGTGAGTCCATTAAACCTCTTTTTCTCTATCAATTACCCAGTCTCTGGTATGTCTTTATCAGCAGCATGAAAATGGACTAACACAATTTTAGTTTTGACACAAAAAGGAAGTTCTAAAATAGTCAAATTCATAAAATCAGAGAGTGAAATTGTGGCTGACAGGAGCTATGTGGGAGAGGGAAATTAGTTTCTAATCAAGGGGCATAAATTTGTAGTTATACAACATGAATAAGTTCTAGAGATCTGCTGCACAACATTGTGTGCATATATATGTATATATATGGTTAGTAATACTGTATTATATACTTAACATTTTCTTAATGGGGTAGGTCTCAAGTTCAGTGTTCTTAGCACAATAAAATCAAGTTGTTTTTAAAAGGAAGGTTCTGAGATGTGTCCTCATGCATGTCTGAGAGGTCAAGCTACTTTCCATAGCAAGATTCTCCCCAGGGCAATGGACACTTGGAACCAAAGCATTTGAGGACTTTGGGGGGAACGGAATGACTATGACCTGGGCTCACACTGAAGCTGTATACCATAGTTTCCTCATTTCTTAAGTTGCTTTTCACTAGGGTCCCTATCAGCTGTAAAACCACTGTAACTCCATAAAATAAGCTTGTCATGGGATTCTTGCCCCACATGTGCTTTAAGACCTCAGCATAACACTCAGCAACCTCAGATATTATAAAATCGGGCCTCTTGGGCCACTAGGCACCCAAGATCTCAGCCCTGTTCTTGCACCAGACCAGTTTGTCTTAACTTCCGTGCAATTCCCCACTGGCTTCTGGCCTCCTCATTCATCTTCCTGTTTCCACGTTCTTTGTAACCCCTCTTTACACTCAGCCCTGCTTTTCCACTTAGTCCTCAGATTTCTCCCTCTTCTAGGGTTGCTGCACCATGTCGTCGGGACCAAGTCTGTTTGCATTTTTTTCCACTCCACCTTCCTTCTGGAAATCCTCTGTCTACAGCTATTTAAAGGCAGCACCCGGCCACCGCCACTCCAGTCGATGTCTCATCTGAAAACATTGGTCTGCAGAGAGTTGTTTTATTCTGGTGCCTGCCCTCAAGCCTTGGAATTTGAGGGGGAATAAGAGGGAGAACAGCTCTCTCTCCTACTCTGCACATCGTCATCTGAGCCCAGCGGAGACGTTGTCATATACATAATGAGTGAAGAAAATTAATTGCATGGCAGTTTTTTTTTTTCAAAGGCCCCTATCAAATTTATGAAATCAACATTCAAGTCTCCACCTTACAATAACATAAGAGATGCATACATTCAACCAAGAAAATTTGAGAAATGAAGTTGTAAGACTATAGCAACCTTTCATGGAGAAGCACCTGCCACTTGAAGAAGAAACTGGTTCTGCTGTTAGGTTTGGTCTGGAGAAGGGAAAGAAAGATCCCTGGACTTCTCACTGACTGCTCGGCTCCTGTCAGAACACCGCAAATATTATAATCCAGTAACTCAGAGGTTAAGGCATTCATACCCACTCTCACTTACATTCTTTGATCCTAATGACTGGTTTGGTGCTTCTAGGTAGAATGCAACAGAATGCAGACCAGAATGACATCGGAGATCCCACACTACCAGACAAGGACTGCATTGGTAGACTGGAACACCCCGAGGTCAAGTAACTCCTCTCATCTTTAGACAGCAATTAGTGCTAATGGCTTTCCAAATCTAGGCATGCTCCCTTTGTGGGGAGGCCTATGTGCCTAATGCCTTCTGTCCAGGTCTGCTGGGTACCTAGAACTCTTCTACCAGTAACATACACATGTGCATGCATGCACACACACACACACACACACACACACACATATACATTTCCAGTGAATCAAAGGGGGCCATAATTATCAGACCAGGACCTATCTCATTTGAGGAGTTTCCTAGCCTTTCTCAAAGTTTGTGAACCTATTTCCAATTCTTCCTTGTCTTTCGATAAACTTCTGCCTTTGGTTAATAATCCTGACTTTACCCACCCAGCAAATGTTTACCAAACACCTACTGTGCATTAGGCACCATGCTCATTATTAGAATCTTCACTAGACCTTGCAATTAACTACTGCCACATTTGCACAGTTGCCCCCTTTATCCTACCAGGGTCAAATGCAAATTCCTAATACACAGAGTCTCTGACACTCTTTTCTGGAGCCCATTATTTGATCACTGAAAGCACTATGCAGAAATTTTTTTTTTTTTTTTTTTTTTTTGAGACGGAGTCTCGCTCTGTCGCCTAGGCTGGAGTGCAGTGGCCGGATCTCAGCTCACTGCAAGCTCCGCCTGCCGGGTTTATGCCATTCTCCTGCCTCAGCCTCCTGTGTAGCTGGGACTACAGGCGCCCGCCACCTCGCCCAGCTAGTTTTTTGTATTTTTTAGTAGAGACGGGGTTTCACCGTGTTAGCCAGGATGGTCTTGATCTCCTGACCTCGTGATCCGCCCGTCTCGGCCTCCCAAAGTGCTGGGATTACAGGCTTGAGCCACCGTGCCCGGCCTATGCAGAAAATTAAACTGAGCTGTTAAACTGCATTTCTGTATCTGGTCTTTTTCTCCCAAAGATACTACTGACAACCAGAAGAAAGGAAAACATCATCTGTGCCCCCAGTTAGTTTACTTCCTGGAACTTCAGAGCAACTGGAGATCCATTTGCCATCAAGAATGGGAGACTCTCAGTCTCCCATCAATCAGTAATTAGCTATTCCACAGATTAAACTTTGGCAGATTTCCCATAGAGCAGACACAGTTATCTTTGTAAACTGTAAATAAGATCATGATACTGGTCTCTCTCTTAGAAGGAAACCTGTATTTATTACTTGGAATTATAAGGCCCTTACTGTAATAAAAACCACCTCTCCCATTTGGTCTCTTCCACATCTCTGTTACATACTTTTCTACCATGCATTGCTACCTAAAATTATTTTATTGTCTCCTGCTACTAGAATAAGATTTTTGAAGGCAGCCGGTGTGTCTGTCTCATTGTCATTTATTCAGTACCTAGTAGAGCACCTGGCTCATAGTAGGCACAGAATAAGTATTTTTAAATGAGTTACTTTATCAATAAAGGAGTAGTGCCTGGCTCTTCTTCATGTTTTATAAACACTCTTGGGGTTGGGGGGACACCATCATCCATTTCTGGAATTTCTGTTCTTTCCGTCAGGAATCTCCAGCAACCACTTTCTCAGTCACCCTCCTGGGACTGGTCATGTTTCTAATTATTCCCTTTAATACTTTTAGAAACCAATGAGCTCATTGAACTTGTGTGCATCAAAGAGCTTGAAAACCACCATGGAATTGTGGTTAAGTTTGACACAAGTTGCGGTTGCTGCGATATTTTTGGTTTACAGAGTGATTTTTTTTTTCCTTCAGAGACACAAGATCTCCCTATCTAAACTCAAGCCAAGAATGTACCTTCTTTCCTTTTCTCCAATAACCACAAAATATGGTGCTGAACTTTTGTGGATTTTTGATGTTATTAGATCTGAGATCTTTTCCAATTGTTACATGATAGCTCATGTTACCACTCAGAATTCTTTAAAACATTTCTAAACCTATGAATTTATTAAGCACTAAGTTACAGTTTAATTAACTTTAAAGTCAAAAGAACTTACTTTCTGGGGAAGGGGTAGAATTAAAGCATTCAGGCAGGCTTGCCTTAAAGATGTAATCAAAAAGGTGACATGCAGAATGAACTGGAATGTGGGGTTGTAGCAGCAGCTATTCCTATGCTTACGCTGTTCAGGGTTGTTCCCCTAACTATAGGGGTAGCTCAGCATCTCATTCGTCTATGGGGACATGGATGACTCATAGAAACAGCAAATGTACAAGCTGAACAAGCTCTTAGGCATCAGCTTGTCCATGCCTCCACTATAAACTGACCCAGAAATTTTTGTCCAGGAAAGAAAAGTCCACTGAGAATGGAAGAGTGGCTGCCAAAAGATAGAATTTCTCTTACCCCTGCCCCTGTCATGACCAAACCTGCCAGTTTGCTTCATTGTATGGAATTTGCAGAAGACACAGACTCTCACAGATGCATTTGCTCTTCTTCCTTTTACTAACAGACATGGTGAGGTCTCAATGCAGTGAATTAACAGAGGTACAAGTCCAGTTTGTCACTGGGGATGGGAGGGAATGAGTGTGAAATAAAACCTCTGAAATCCGTCACCACAAAGGGGAAAAACACAACGGCAGCTGTGGAAACACATGTGCAGATCCATGTAAGTGTTTCCTTCTTACTGATACCCCAGGATGTTCAATTCATTGCCTCTGAGAGGTAAAAGGCAGGGAAAGTGCATGGAAAATGTTAGGACATCTTGTGCTCTGGAGAAGGAATAGGCAGCCAGAGACCTGCTCCTTTTCATAATCATGGATGGAGTATTTTCAGAAGGCTATACTGCCTTTGTTACTAAGAAGCTGTACATCATCAAAGCAGGCAGTGAAAGGCCATATTCCTGTGGGGTTTCACCCTCCTTTCTATGAAATGCCTAAAGCAGGCTCATTTATTCCCATCTTATTCATTTCCCTCTAGCTGCTACCAAGAACCCCAAAATGTTCAGCTCCAAAGTTAATGCACATTTACAGCCTGGGAGTATTTTCCTTCCACTGAATTGGAAGAGAGGAGCAGGGAGGGAGAAGGGAGGTAATTTCAGTTGTTCTATTGTTGGGAGTAAGGGGAGTAATTCTTGCTTATATCAGCAGCTTGCCGAGTCCCACCATCATTCCTACCCCCCTTTATTTTATTTATCTCTTTACGGCCTATCTGATAATGCTAGAACCATTTCCTGTTGTATACTGGCTGAGGAAGCTTTCTCCGGGCCCAAGAGCAAATCAATAAAAGTAAGCCATAGCGATTCATAAAAATAAAATTGTCATCATTATTGTTCAATTATTGCTGTGTCTGTGGAAAGAATCTCCAGAACTGAAGGTTTCTTGGCTAATATTTATAATCTGCGTTGAATGGTGCTAATGAATGAGTGGGTGTGCATTAGACTGAAATGCGATGGTGTTTGATTTATACCAAGTCCAGGTCTGATTGCTAATGTTAAATCCATTAAAGTGTCTCTTAGATCTGCCTTAATGTACTCCCCTGCATATAATAGAGCTTAAACATACCCGTTTACTTAGCTTTTCATTATTGGTTGAGTATTTGTCTTTATTACATTATCCCCATGATAAATTTGACTTATGATAGTTTAAAAAACAGCACTTCGAGAAAGCTAAGCTTTTAAAAAGCTACAGAAGTAACTCCAGATTCCCCAGTCTTCCCACAGATAAAAGAGCAGAATATCCTCAAATAATAATTATTTTTAAAAGTTCAAACTGTTAAATCCGAGCACGTCCCAGATCACAAAATCCAGACGCTCAGAGGAAGAAGAAATATTTCATTCTGGAAGGAAAATCACAAACAGAGAAATGAAAGATATCTGCCTAAGCTGCCACCTTTGGAGTGTCTCTGGGGTGGAAAGCTTTCTGTATTCCTTTAAAACGCTTCTCCCTGAAGGAATCCATAAAGCACAAGTGTAAATAGGAACAACAGGTTGAAAAGACTTAGGTGTAATCATCAAGAGTCCCCTCTAAGGTCAACCATTTCGCAGGGATTCTGAAAAGGATAGTGAGTATGAAGTACACCCACTGCCTGCGCTCCCCTCCTTTAATCTACAAGAGTTTTCCATTCACGGCCCAGGCAGTCCCAGGCGACAGACGCCAAGTCAATTTGGGGTGTATTTCTGATGCTTCCCCTCTGTGCTTCACTGGCTTTACTTGAAAGCTTGACTTCCTGCTAAGTCCATGTTTGCTGATGTGTATCTGGATTAGGACAAGGAACAGACTTTCTGTGTGTTCCTGACAATGCCGCTGCTACCTCTGGCTTTGGTGGTCCAACCCATCCTCTTACAGGAGACCTGAGATGGAGATGGGAGACACGGCAAGGCAAACGAACCATGAGGATCTGGATTTGATAAAGCAAGATAAAGAGATAGGTAAAAAGGAATAAATCCCCTCCACCCCAATAAAGCAGCTAAACGCAAATCCTAAAGTAGTAGGGAGATGATTCTCTAAATACCTCCATGGTTATTTGGTTCCTACTGGGGGTGTGGACAAGACTGTTGCAATCAACAAGTATGGGGCACACCCATGCTGGGTAGTGCAGGAAGAGACCATATAGCTCCTTTCCCCAGAAAGTTTATAGTTCTGTTTGTTTTTTGTTTTTGTTTTGTTTTTTTTTGTCAAGGGAAATGAGAAAAATATTTATTAAGTTGAATAACTAGAGATCAATAAGAAATAGAAACCACCAACTGTTGCAATACGCCATGAACAGCCCAGAAAGTAAGTGTCATGTGCATGACAGGTGGGGACACAATGGCCCAGTTCTTATAGGGGATTTTAGAGAGCAAGATGGTCTCCGGATAGATGTGAATGAGTGACTTTGTGGGAGAGGTAGGGAGACAACTGTATCAATAGAGGGACATGTGCACGGAAATAGCCAAGTCTAGCATAATTTTTTTTTTTTTTTTTTTTGTGAGATAGAGTCTCATTCTGTCACCCAGGCTGGAGTGCAGTGGCTTGATCTCGGCTCACTGCAAGCTCCGCCTCCCAGGTTCACACCATTCTCCTGCCTCAGCCTCCCGAGTAGCTGGGACTACAGGTGCCCACCAACATGCCAGGCTAATTTTCTATATTTTTAGTAGAGACAGGGTTTCACCGTGTTAGCCAGGATGGTCTCGATCTCCTGACTTCGTGATCCACCTGCCTCGGCCTCCCAAAGTGCTGGGATTACAGGTGTGAGCCACTGTGCCCAGCCAAGTCTAGCATACATTTTAACTTAAATTGGGCAGTATCATATTTTAAAACTAAAACACATATACACATACATACAAATGAAATTACCAAACTCCAAGTATTTGTCACACTTTTTTCAATGAACCTGCACATTTAGTACCACTTGACACTAAATATTTTGGATTTACATAAACAAATCTAATCCTGGCTTGAATCTACAGTCTATTTTTGATGGCCTTGGATTTCATGATAAAATTTTTACACAGCTTATTATAAGACAAACACTAAAATTAGGCTTTATCAAACTATAAGGGTTTTGTACATAGATTTCAAGTCACCGGATTCATTTATTTAGCTTTGTTCTACAAAGTACTAAGTAAGAATGGGAAAAGAAGAATTCAAGCTTTGTAATATGTGTTGCCAAGGAGTTGCCACGTTATCTAGCCACTGAAACTCAAAAAAGAAACACTTACCCCATCATAAAAATTAGCTGTAGAACAAAAAGGTCCTTCTTGGAATTATGTATAATGAAAAGAATTTTTTAAAACTGTACTGTCATTTGAAACAATGCTACTGATCCTCTCTCTGTAGGACATAAATTTTGAAGGTTCTCCCCAGGAACAAGGATGAATTTACTTTGATCCTTCTACTATCTCTCATTCCATTTTTCCTTGTCTAATAGTGGCAGAAATTTGGAAGCTGACCAACCAGGTTAATGATGCAATAAGTATCCAACCAAATACAGGACAAAGTATACACAAACAAGTATGCATCTTGAATTATAATACATACAAGCAGAGGGGGTAGCCCAGGATAGTTGTCTAGATTACAGCCAAAGTTTTGCCAACAAGATAGATCCCTAAACCTAAGGGACTGTTGGATGTGATGGTCCCAGCATTTCCTTCAGTCTCTAAGGTCTCATAATTCTGTGATTCTTGAGTCAAGAAAGCACAGAGATTCCTGACAAGTCCAGGAAAACAGAGAAAATGGAAGATGAGGACTGACATTTAACAAGCACCTACTATTGGCCAGGGAAGATGATAAATATTCTATATACAGTATCTAATTCCATCTTCCCAACAGCACCATTATTTTACTATTATTTTCCTATTTTACTGAGAGGAAGCTCAGGGAGGTTACTTAATAAACACATAGTCACACAGCTACTAGGTGGCCACACAAGGATTTTAGCCTAAGTGTAACCAGGGTTGACACTCACAATATTTACCAGCCAGAGTGGTGTGGATACTGGTGAATCGGGCAGATGCAGCAGCCAGTTGGAAAAGACACCCAACATGGATGAGCAGCACAGTCATAGCTGCGGAAATCAGCACAGGCTCAACAAAATGCACAGGTTCTTCCCATTAACCATCAATGACACGCTTAAATTAAGTTCTCAAACTCTTGCTTTGTCTCTAAATTAGTAGTCACATTTACTTAAACGGTGAAGAGTTTTTGCTAATTAAAACATTTTAGATGGAAATCTATCAATCTCCTTAAGTACCTCTTCTTTTGGGAAGAGGTGATGGTTCTCTGAATACAGTAAAGCAAAAACAAAAAAAATCCTGTAACATTTTATCTGCACTATAGCACACAGGACACGCTTCAGTTATCACCGGTAAATAGTCCAGTCTTCATTCACTTTCCCTACTGCTAATACAAAGTCCACCTGAAAAGCATCAAAATAAATTTGTTTTAAAATGTAGGGACTATGCCTTGCAAAAGTGAAATCTGCATTTATCTCTAAACTGTAAGGCAATAGCAAATCAAGATAAATTGACTAAGTTACCTTAAACTTATCCCAATTGAATATGATTCTGCAAATATTATTTGTAACCCAAAAATAAATCAATATAGGAAGAACCTACAGTAAAGGACTGACCTTTTCCAAGTCGCCATTCACACATAACATCAAAGATATTGACAGGTAGATGACAGATGGGTTAGATTAGATAGATAATGATTTCATTTTTGGTGTAAATATATCATTGCTATCATCTGACTCTTTCAAAAATTAAGCAGTGACCTTGTATTCACTATGTAAAATTCAGGTTAATCCTCGACACTGAAATGTAGCACTTCAGAAGGGATATGGGAATAAACTGTGGCCATGATGAAAAAAATTAAAGTTTTCTTTTAGGAAAAGCATGCCCTAAGACATATGTACTTTACAGAGAGAAAATGAAAAACTGGTAGAGACAGTTAAAATCTTAAATAATTTAAAAAAAAAAAAAAACTATATAGCAAAACAATAATCCCTGTGTTCTCGAGCAAAATCTAGCAAATAGACGTTCTTTCTGATCAAAAGTTCTGGATGTTCTAGGCTGGGCATGGTGGCTCACACCTATAATCCCAGGACTTCGGGAGGCCGAGGCAAGTGGATCACCAGAGGTTAGGAGTTTGAGACCAGTCTGGCTAACATGGCAAAACCCCATCTCTACTAAAAATACAAAAGCTAGCCGGGTGTGGTGGTGTCGCACCTATAGTACCAGGTACCCAGGAGGCTGAAGCAGAAGAATTGCTTGAACCTGGAAGGCGGAGGTTGCAGTGAGCTGAGATCACACCACTGCACCCCAGCCTGGGCAACAGAGCGAGACTCCATCTCAAAAACAAAAAACAACAACAACAAAATTCTGGATTTTCTATGTAATCCACCACATTCTCCAATGATAAATGGATTCTTGACTTGATAGGTTACAAGTAAATTCCCTAAAGAAATGCTAAATATTCCAGAAGTTTCTTCCAGGGGGGATTGTAATGAATATCCTGTCCTTCAGAGGCAAATGGGCTTTGGCAGCAAGAGCAGAGGACAGAAGTAAGGAGGTGGAGCTTGAGACCCAGCAACACCATAGCCCTATGACCTTGGTCAAGTCACTTTCCTTCTGTGTCTCAATTTCTCATCTATAAAATAAGACAGTTACCTCCTACCAATATCCAGTGGTCACTGTGAGGACTGATACTCAAAATACTTAACATCTAATGCAACGCAAGCACTGAATATCAACCTTGTTTATCCTCTACCTCATTCCAGGAAGGACTCAAGGTAATCAACAGAAGAAACAATACCAAAAAATATATTTATTAAGTTAGAGAAGTTTAGGGCAAAGGAAACAAACTTCAACCATAAGATAAAACAGAGAATTAACATGCAAAAGAGCACCAAATTTGGGAAGATATTTCTTGCAAAGACCCTAGCAAGGGGAACATTGAGAAATGCTACATAATAGAGAGATTCTTGATTTCTCAGTTACACAATCTGTCAGCCTCTACTACTGTGATCTTTGGGATTTTCTCCAGGTGTTCATTAAGCCTCAGAGAAGAAAGAAAAGTAAAGAAACAATATTTAATGTCCATTACTCCTGGTACAATGGCAGCCCTTCCTAAGGGTTACCTAATCTTCACACCAACACTATTGTAAATTAATTATCCTCATTTTACAGATTACAAGAAACAGGGGTCCCAAGAGGATGATTCTCACAGCAACCTGAGTATGAAGCCTCAAATGTCTGCTTACTTCATTGCTGTAGCCATGATTTCAGATGAATAAAATGGAAACAAATAACCTTAAACAAAGAATGAATTAATGAAGAACTCTGAACTCCACTATGGAAATGCATCAGTGTCTCCAGCAGACATAGGTGAGGGGTGACATCCTTATGGTAATAATACAGTAAACCAAGGGTCCCCAAGCCCCAGTCCATGGGACACCAGTCCATGGCCTGTTAGAAACTAGGCTGCACAGCAGGAGGTGAGTGGCAGGAAAGCAAGTGAAGCTTCATTTGTATTTACAGCTGCTCCTCATGGCTCACATTACCACCTGAGCTCTGCCTCCTGGGATCTAGGTTGCAGGCTCCTTATGAGAATCTAAGGCCTGATGATCTGTCACTCTCTCCCATAATGCCCAGATGAGGTTGTCTAGTTGCAGGAAAACAAGCTCAGGGCTCCCACTGATTCTATATTATGGTGAGTTGTATAATTATTTCATTATATATTATAATGTAATAAAAATAGAAATAAAGGGCACAAGAAATGCAGTGCACTTGGATCATCTCAAAACCAATGTCCCCCACCTCCCCAGTCTGTGGAAAAACTGTCTTCCACAAAACAGGTCCCTGGTGCCAAAAAGGTTGGGGACTACTGCAGTAAACCATCAAATAAGGTTGGATACAGACATAAAAGATTTACTTCTGTTAAAACCTGTTATTGACCCTAGAAAAGTATTTTCATTAAAGAACTAGCAGATATTTAAATTCGTTTAAAATTCAAATTATAATTTACACCAGTTCATTCACATATTCATGAAATGCTTAATATGTATTAAGCATCATGTGAGATGTTGCAAATATAAAGGTAATAAAATGTAGTCTACACCCCAAAAACACCTATATTACTTTAATAACCATATGTCTAGCTATAACAGGTAATGTGTTTGTCATTTTTTTATTTGTGTTTGGGGCATCATTTGAAATAAATAGGATTTTGATTAGTCTATAGAAATGAAGATTCAGATATCTCAAAAACATAAAAATTAGATATTTGCTAAATATCCATTATGGTCCTAGCACTGGGTTAGGCATTATAAAACCATTAAACAAATGCAGAATCTGAGCTTGCCATCCTCTCCCCTTAAAATTAGGCTGTGTCAGCTACTAGGATACTTAGCTTAGCAAGACGAAATACTCAAATGCCAACCACTATAATTGGTTATTTTTATTTTTTGATACCACAGCTATCTCTAAGCAACCTAGCCAGTCCCTCAGTGTAAACAAAGCTTTTCAGTCTAATTCTCAGAGAAGCTTCTTGCTTCAATTTCCCCTCAATCTTAAGCCTCACAGGATTCTCCTGTCTGGCATCATCCCTGACTTCTCTCAATAACATCTCCTTTCTGAAAACTCGGGGCATTCACCCATTCAGCCACCCTCACTTTCTTTTCTGTTACCTGTTACCTACTTCCTGCTTCCTGACTACCTCTCCATGCCACTCCACACTTTGGCATCTGGATCAGAGTCTTTGTCTCAGCCTGTCTCCTGTCATCATCATGGTCAAATTCAACATCCAGGTTCAATATACTTCCACACTTTGTGTTAAACAGTAGCCACACCCATCCTGGATTCAACTACCTTCTATCTTCTTTGTGCAATCCCTTTCCGTAAGTTCATCCATTTCCATTGCCTCAAACCTCTAATGATGCCTATATTTAAATCTCTATATTTAACCCAGAGTAGGCCCCAGAACCTTAGACATACATTTTTGTCTGCTTGATGGCTATATTGGTAATTTGGCATGTCCAAATTAAATGCATCTTCTTTACTCAATTAACTCTCCAACCCCACCGTTCCCTGCTCCTGTGTTTCCATGTCATATGGCCCCAGTATTCTCTTCCTCTTAGGGTTCATATCACTGGATTCACTGGAATGTTCCCAAATCCTATAGATTTCCTCCAAGCAATGTCTTTCCTCACTTTCCTGTGGCTGTCATTGGTGTCTCTATATATTGACAGTTCCTTAACACCAATGACTATATTGTGGCCATCTTTGTATTTGCCACAATATCTAGAACATTATGGATGGTTAATAAGCATCTGCTAAACTCTATTCTATAAAATGATTTCTCATGTATTACCAGAAATTGACCCAAGTTTTGGGTCCTGGTGTTTATACAACTTAGAAAAAGTCCTTTTTTCTTTTTTTTTTAAGTGTACAACATTATGGATACAAAATTAGATACGGGGCTTTTGAAGGAACACACATAAGTGAAGTGCCCTGAAGTTTAAGATTCATTGGCTTCATGGTAATGTATAATTTGGAAATGCAAATGAACCTTCTAATTGAGATGTAATTTCATTGTAATTTTTTTTTTTTTTAGTTTATAAACAAATTTATTTCTCACAGTCCTAGAGGCTGGAAAGTCCAAGATCAAGGCTCCAGCAGATTCAGTGTCAAGTGAGGGTCCATTTTCTGGTTCACAGATGGCACCTTCTCATTGTGTCTTCACCCGGTGGAAGGAGCACATGAGCTCCCTTGGGCCTCTTTTGTTACATAGGTATGCACGTACCATGGCAGCTTGCAGAACCCATCAACTCATCATCTACATTAGGTATTTCTCCTAATGCTATCCTTCCCCTAGGACCCCACCCCCCGACAGGCCCTGGTGTGTGATGTTCCCCTCCCTGTGTCCATGTTTTTCTCATTGTTCAACTCCCACTTACAAGAACATGCAGTGTTTGGTTTACTCTTCTTGTGTTAGCTGAGAATGATGGTTTCCAGCTTCATCCATGTCTCTACAAAGGACACGAACTCATCCTTTTTTATGGCTGCATAGTATTCCATGGTATACATGTGCCACATTTTCTTTATCCAGTCTATCATTGATGGGCATTTGGGTTGGTTCCAGGTCTTTACCATTGTGAACAGTGCTGCAATAAACATACATGTACATGTGTCTTTATAGTAGCATGATTTATAATCCTTTGGGTATATACCCAGTAATGGAATTGCCGGGTCAAATGGTATTTTTGATTCTAGATCCCTGAGGAATTGCCACACTGTCTTCCACAATGGTTAAACTAACTTACACTCCCACCAACAGTGTAAAACCATTCCTATTTCTTCACATCCTCTCCAGCATCTGTTGTCTCCTGACTTTTTAATGATCGCCATTCTAACTGGTGTGAGATGGTATGTCATTGTGGTTTTGATACGCATTTCTCTAATTATCAGTGATGATGAGTTTTTCACGTTTGTTAGCTGCATAAATGTCCTCTTTTGATAAGTGTCTGGTCATATCCTTTGCCCACTTTTTGATAGGGTTGTTTTTTTCTTGTAAATTTGTTTAAGTTCCTTGCAGATTATGGATATTAACCCTTTGCCAGATGGATAGATTGCAAAAATTTTCTTCCATTCTGTAGGTTGCCTGTTCACTCTGATGGTAGTTTCTTTTGCTGTGCAGGAGGCTCTTTACTTTAATTAGATCCCACTTGTCAATTTTGGCTTTTGTTGCCCTTGCTTTTGGTATTTTAGTCATGAAGTCTTTGCCCATGCCTATGTCCTGAATGATATTGCCTAGGTTTTCTTCTAGGACTTTTATGGGTTTAAGTTTAATAAGGAAGGGGTCCAGTTTCAGTTTTTTGTATATGGCTAGCCAGTTTACCCAACATCATATATTAAATAAGGAATCCTTTACCCATTGCTTGTTTTTGTCAGGTTTGTCAAAGATCAGATGTTGATAGATGTGTGGTGTTATTTCTGAGGCCTCTGTTCTGTTCCATTGGTCTGTATCTCTGTTTTGGTGCCAGTACCATGCTGTTTTGGTTACTGTAGACTTATAGTATAGTTTGAAGTCAGGTAGTGTGATGCCTCCAGCTTTGTTCTTTTTGCTTAAGATTGTCTTGGCTATACGAGCTCTTTTTTGGTTCCACATGAAATTTAAAGTAGTTTTTTCGAATTCTGTGAAGAAAGCCAATGGTAGCTTTATGGGGATAGCATTAAATCTATAAATTACTTTGCACAGTATGGCCATTTTCACCATATTGATTCTTCCTATCCATGAGCATGGGATGTTTTTCCATTCGTTTGTGTCATCTCTTATTTCCTTGAGCAGTGATTTGCAGTTCTCCTTGAGGAGGTCCTTCACAGTTGGATTCCTAGGTATTTTATTCTTTTTGAAGCAATTGTGAATGGGAGTTCACTCATGATTTGGCTCCTTATTATTGGTATATAGGAATGTTTGTGATTTTTGCACATTGATTTTGTATCCTGAGACTTTGCTGAAGTTGCTTATCAGTTTAAGGAGATTTGGGGCTGAGACAATGGGGTTTTCTAGTTTATTGTAATTTTCAACCTGAACATCTGCTAAAGTGATGCCTTGTACAGTCAATGGCATATTAAAATCAAAACTTCCATTTTTTTAAACAACTCCTGTTTTTATTTTTTCCATAGGTTATTGGGTTATTAGGTGGTGTTTGGTTACATGAGTTTTTTAGTGGTGATTTATGAGATTTTGATGCACCAATCACCCAAGCATTATACACTGTAACCTATTTATAGTTTTTTACCCCTCTCCCTTCTCCCAACCTTCCCAAGTCCCCAGAGCCCATTGTATCATTCTTATGCCTTTGCATCCTCATAGTTTAGCTTCCCCATATCAGTAAGAACATGTGATGTTGGTTGGTTTTCCATTCCTGAGTTACTTCACTTAGAATAATAGTTTCCAATCTCAGCCAGGTCACTGTGAATGCCGTTAATTCATTCCCTTTCATGGCTGAGTAGTACTTCAGCATACATGTACACACACATACACACACACACACCAGTTTCTTTGTCCACTCATTGATTGATGGACATTTGGGTTGGTTCCACAATTTTGCAGTTGCGAACTGTGCTGCTATAAACATGCACGTGCAAGTATCTTTTTCATAAAATGACTTATTTTCCTCTGGGTTGATACCCAGTAGTGGGATTACTGGATCAAATGGTAGTTCTACTTTTAGTTCTTTAAGGAATCTCCACACTGTTTTCCATTGTGGTTGTACTGGTTTACATTGCCACCACCAGTGTAGAAGTGTTCCCTGATCACTGTATGCACACCAACATCCACTGTTTTTTATTTTTTGATTATGGCCATTCTGGCAGGAGTAGGATGGTATCATTTATGGTTTTGATTTGCATTTCCCTGATCATTAGTGATGTTGAGCATTTTTTCATGTTTGTTGGCCATTTGTATATCCTCTTGAGAACTGTCTATTCATGTGCTTAGTCCACTTTTTGATGGGATTGTTTTTTTCTTGCTGATTTGAGTTTGTTGTAGATTCTGGATATTAGTCCTTTGTCAGATGTATAGCTTGTGAAGATTTTCTCCCATCCTTTGGGTTGCCTGTTTACTCTGCTGACTGTTCCTTTTGCTGTGCAAAAGCTCTTTAGTTTAATTAAGTCCCGGCTATTTATCTTTGCTGTCATTGCATTTGCTTTTGGGTTCTTAGTCATGAAATTCTTGCCTAGGCCAATATCTAGAAGGGTTTTTCCAATGTTATTTTCTAGAATTTTATCATTTCAGGTCTTAGATTTAAGTCATTAATCTATCTTGAGTTGATTTTTGTCAAAGGTGAGAGATAAGGATCCAGTTTCATTCTCCTACATGTGGCTAGCCAATTATCCATTTGTTGAAAAAGGTGTCCTTTCCCCACTTATTTTGTTTGTTTTGTCAAAGATTAGTTGGCTGTATGTATTTGGGTTTATTTCTGGGTTGTCTATTCTCTTCCATTGGTCTATGTGCCTGTTTTTATACCAATACCACACCATTGTGGTGATTATGGCCTTATAGTATAGTTTGAAATCAGGTAGCCTCATGTCTCTAGATTTGTTATTTTTGCTTAGTCTTGCTTTGACTATGTGGGCTCTTTTTTGGTTCCATATGAATTTTAGAATTGTTTTTTCTACTTCTGTGAAGAATGGTGGTGGTATATTGACGAGGACTACATTGAATTTGTAGATTGCTTTTGGCAGTATGGTCATTTTGACAGTATTGATTCTACCTATCCATGAGCACGGGATGCATTTCCGTTTGTTTGTGTCATCTATGATTTCTTTAGGCAGTGTTTTGTAGTTTTCCTCGTAGAGGTCTTTTACCTCTTTGGTTAGGTATATTCCTAAGTTATTTTATTTTATTTTATGGCAGCTATTGTGAAAGAGTTTGAGTTCTTGATTTGATTCTGTTTGGTTGCTGTTGGTGTATAGAAGAGCTACTGATTTGTGTACTTTAATCTTGTATGCAGAAACTTTGCTGAATTCTTTTATCAGTTCCAGGAGCTTTCTGGAGGAGTCTTTAGGGTTTTTGAGGTGAGCAATCATATCATCAGCAAACGGTGACAGCTTGACTTCCTCTTTACCAATTTGGATACCCTTTCTTTCTTTCTCTTGTTTGACTGCTCTAGCTAGGACTTCCAGTACTGTGCCGAAGAGGAGTGGTGAGAGTGGGCATCCTGTCTTGTTCCAGTTCTCAGAGGGCATGCTTTCAACTTTTCTCCATTCAGTATTAGGTTGGCTGTGGGTTTGTCATAGATGGCTTTTATTACATTGAGTTATGTTCCTTGTATGCCGATTTTGCTGAGCATTTTAAACATAAAGGGATGCTGGATTTTGTCAAATGCTTTTTTGCATCTACCGAGATGATCATGTGATTTTTGTTTTTAAATTCTATGTGGTGTATCACATTGATTGACTTGCGTATGTTAAACCATGAAACCCACTTGATCATGGTGGATTATCTTTTTGATATATTGTTGGATTCAGTTAGCAAGTATTTTGTCAAGAATTTTAGCATCTATGTTCATCAGGGATATTGGTCTGTAGCTTTCTTTTTTGGTTAGGTCCTTTCCTGGTTTTGATATCAGGGTGATGCTGGCTTGATAGAGTGAATTAGTGAAGGTTACCTCTTTATCTTGTGGAATAGCATCAATAGGATTGGTACCAATTCTTCGACTGTCTGGTAGAATTCTGATGTGAATCCATCTGGTCCTGGACTTTTGTTAGTAATTTTTTAAATTACCATTTAAATCTCTGCTTGTTATTGGTCTGTTCAGGGTATCTAATTCTTTCTGATTTAAGCTAGGAGAGTTGTATTTTTCCAGGAATTTATCCGTCTCTTCTAGGTTTTCTTACTTAGGCACATAAAGGTGTTCACAGTAGCCTTGAATGATCTTTTGTATTTCTGTGTTATCAGTTGTAATATCTCCCATTTTGCTTCTCATTGAGGTTATTTGGATTTCCTCACTTCTTTTCTTGGTTAATCTTGCTAATGGTCTATCAATTTTGTTTATCTTTTCTAAGAACCAGCTTTGTGTTTATCTTTTGTAATTTTTATTGTTTCAATTTCATTTAGTTCTACTCTGATCTTTGTTACTTCCTTTCTTCTGCGGGGATTGGGTTTGGTTTGTTCTTGTTTCTCTAGTTCCTTGAGGAGTGACCTTTAGATTGTCAGTTTGTGCTCTTTCAGTCTTTTTGATGTAGGCATTTAGGGCTATGACCTTTCCTATTAGCACCACCTTTGCTGTATCCTGGAGGTTTTGATAGGTTGTGTCACTATTGTTCAGTTTGAAGAATTTTTAAATTTCCATCTTGATTTCATTTTTGACCCAATGATCATTCAGGAGCAGGTTATTTAATTTCCATGTATTTGCATGGTTTTGAAGGTTCCTTTTGGAGTTGATTTCCAGTTTTATTCCACTGTGGTCTAAGAGAGTGATATAATTTCAATTTTTTTTAATTTATTAAGGCTTATTTTGTGGCCTATCATATGGTCTATCTTGGAGCACGTTCCATGTGCTGTTGAATAGAATGTGTATTCTGCAGTTATTAGATGGAATGTTCTGCATATATCTGTTAAGTTCATTTGTTCCAAGGTATAGTTTTAAGTCCATTGCTTCTTTGTTGACTTTCTATCTTGATAACCTGTCTAGTACTGTTAGCGGAGTACTGAAGTTCCGCACTATTATTCTGTTGCTGTCTAGCTCATTTCTTAGGTCAATTAGTAACTGTTTTATAAATTTGGGAGCTTCAGTGTTAGGTGCCTATATATTTAGGATTGTGATATTTTGCTGTTGGGCAAGGCCTTTTTACCATCATATAATGTCCCCCTTTGTCTTTTTTTTTTTTTTTTTTTTAATTTTTTTTTTTGAGACAGTCTTGCTCTGTCACCCAGGCTGGAGTGCAGTGGCGCAATCTCAGCTCACTGCAAGCTCCGCCTCCCAGGTTCACGCCATTCTTCTGCCAAAGCCTCCCAAGTAGCTGGGACTACAGGCACCCGCCACCACGCCCAGCCAATTTTTTATATTTTTAGTAGAGACGGGGTTTCACTGTGTTAACCAGGATGGTCTTGATCTCCTGACCTCGTGATCTGCCCATCTCAGCCTCCCAAAGTGCTGGGATTACAGGCGTGAGCCACCGCGCCCGGCCCCCCTTTGTCTTTTTTAACTGCTATTGCTTTAAAGTTTGTTTTGTCTGATATAAGAATAGCTACTCCTGCTCACTTTTGGTGTCCATTTGTATGAAATGCCTTTTTCCACCCCTTTTCTTTAAGTTTATGTGAGCATCACCAACCTGAGACTTAGTCACAATTCTGGACAAAGGAGAAGTCGGGGAATAAGTGGAATTGACTGAGACAAATTTTTTGTCATGCCAGAGTAACACAGTCATATGTCACATAATAACATTTGGGTCACTGGCAGACCAAGTATACAACAGTGGTCAAATAAGATTGTAATGGAGCATATATTGAAACCTGACTTAGGCAGTTGATATTGACACTGGTGATCAAGTATGAGAAATGACTGATGTTCAGTAATGATGCTGGGATATTTGATTCTCCATATAAAAAAGTGTATAAATAAAAATATACTATACAAATAAAAAAATTGTGTAAGTACACTCTGATGTTCACATGAAAAAAAATCACCTAATGACACATTTCTCAGAATATATCCCCATTGTTAAGCAGTATGTGACTGTACAAGTTGAACTTCAGAAAAGAATAAGAAATATATGTTTTTTGCATACTCTTAGATTCATACCCGTTCAAGTGCTTACGTAGCCCTAGAATTAGATATTGAAGCTAGTCCAAATTTAAGGCATTAATGCCAGAAAAGGCATTTCAGAACTAGTAAAGAGAAGCCTCACTAGACCCCTCCATGTCTAACTGTACAGTGGGTTTCCTTTTAAAATACTTACGGCTGAAAACGTGGTCTGGGGTAGGCTTTCTTCACTGGGAAGATGTACATTAGTGCAGGTGAGCACCTTGCCAAAGTGGCTAGTCTTTTCAAAATTCAGAGATATGTAGGTCTTTCCCTGCTAAACCACAAATCTAAAGACCAGAAAAAACTGATCAGCAAATAATTCTGCAAAGAAAACAACCGTCTCTTCTAGGTCAGATTTCGGTGACAGATATGCTTACTTTTGCTGGATAAGCACCAATAATCTTTTTGGCAATGCACGGAAATGATTACCTTGTATAAATGTCATCCACCTAGATTTGTACAGGACAAAAGGGGAGATTCATTAATAAGAGAAAATCAGACAGAGAGGACAACCCAATACAGAGAGATAAATGAGATATGAACACTGGCCAATCTACTGTGCACCAGTTACAAAGAAGAATGGGCACTTGGTTTTGAAAATATAATTTCCCTGCTTATTTTTTTCTATTTTGCAAAATGCACCAAAGCACACTTCAGCCATATCCACATGACACTAATAGAAGAAAGAGCATGGAAAGTGATAATAATATGGCTGGACTTTGCTTTTATCTTCACTCCTTTCATCCAAGAATGTTTCTGCCCTTAAATAATAATTGATTAAACCTCAACAATATCCCTAGTGAAGGTATCTTCTGATGGGCCCAGACAGAAGCAGAGAGAAATGACAGGGATTGGATCACCCAGGTTCAGGCCACAGGGCTCTAACAGAGCCAGAAGCAGACCCAAGAGAAGCACCTCCCCAAAATCACTTTTAATCACCTGGAAATAGCCAGGGCCCTTGAGACTGTTAGCCAGGCTACCTCCATTTTGGCATGAGCTATATTTTGTATTTAATTATTTTCAGACCATCCACATTTGACAGCTGTTCTTCTAAAAAATGGGACTAGAGAATTGTCAAAGGCTTGCCTATGGCCTCCAATGAGCATCACTTCTCAGGATTGCTGCAGAGAGCCTGCAGGTAGCACATATCAAGTACAGTTCAGTAATTGGGGGGCTGCCACAGAAGTACTTTCATGCTGACTAATTAATCTCTAGTAATTAGCACTCCGATGTAACAAGTGCAGTATTTAAGGGTCATAGCAAGGGAAATAAAATCTGCTGTTCAAAAATTTTCTCGAGAGTTTGATTGCCTTCTTTCAGATAAATAAGAGGAGCCATCCACTCAGGCACAGAAGCTGGAATAAGAAATTTACTTCATATGCCCAATGCTAAACACTGCCCCAAACTACCTCTAAATAGTAATACTTGGTCTAATTCCTTTAAAATCTGAGCAAAAGTTATAGACTCCTTATTAAATTGGAAAGGACTTCAGAAATCATCTAGCCCAACTTTTCCTTCCCACAGATAAGGAAATAGAGGCCAGAGAGGTAAAGAAACTTTCCCAGGCCTCTGAAGTTGCTTGGGGCAAAGCTCGGGCTGGACCAAGGGTCACTAGATCTGGGGTTTCACCATATCCCCCGTTTTCCTACCTCAACAGGGGTCTGGATGCTGCTCAACGCTCGGCACCCTTACACACTGCATTTGAAAAACCGCACCCGCGCTGGTCCTGAGCCAGCTGCCGTGAAATCAGGATAAAGTCTCCCCGGAGCCCTGCTTCATCTCCCTCATCTAGGGCCCCCATCTTTGCCCTCCTGTGCCTCCGGCCTCACCATCTGGCTCTTACACCCTGTGTCTCCTTCCTGCAGGTCCCCGCTGTCAGACCTAAGTGTGATGTGATCCCTTCCATGAGCTGAAAAAGCACACCCAGCCCAGGACACAGCCGGACCCTGAGTCTAGACATTTGTACCTGTCAAAGGTACCAAGCTATGTCATACACACACACACACACCTGCAGAGACAGACAGAGCTCACGCCTCCTCTGAAAACTCTAAGACCTTTCTAGATGGAGACACCTCTCTCTCCTGTTAACCTCAGGATAAATGACGGCAACCATGGCAGAATCATCTCCATTTATGCCTTCGACTCCCTCACTCTTCACTCCTCTGTCCACGTCTCTGCATCCTGGCCTCCCTCCCTGACTCCAGCTCTGATTCTCGTCCATGTCCTTCTCTGAACAAAATGATAAACTAAGGGAAGGCGCTAGTCCATGGAGTTTCTCCGAACATGAGAAAATGAGAAGCCTCGGCATCTGCTTCTGGAGGGTCCCTGCCCTGCCCTGGCACCGTGAGGAAAGGGACGGGGGAAGGAGACGGGGTTTGGACTTCTGCAGCCTCCACCCTGGGCGGTGCTGTCTTCCTCATCCACCCACTATGGAAATCCAACTCCTGAGCAAGAGCCAGGCAGACAGTCTTCAGCTGCTGGCCTTTGTTTCTGTTTTTCCTTCTCTGTGGTAAGAAGGTCTGAAGGCAAATACAACTTTTCAGGACTTTCCCCTCCTCTTCTTGCCCCTTGAAGCCAGCTCTGCAGAAGTCAACCTCGACCTGGGAGAGGATGGGATGTGCTGAACAAAGCCCTGGAGGGGTCCGAAAGGGATTGCCTAATTCAGAAAACCCCTCATTTTTTTTTGAGACGGAGTCTCGCTCTGTTGCTAGGCTGCAGTGCAGTGGCGTGATCTCGGCTCACTACAACCTACGCCTCCCGGGTTCAAGCGATTCTCCTGCCTCAGTCTCCTGAGTAGCTGGGATTACAGGCGCATGCCACCAAGTCCAGCTAACTTTTGTATTTTTAGAAGAGACGAGGTTTCACCATGTTGGCCAGTATGGTCTCGATCTCTTGACCTCCTGATCTGCCTGCCTCAGCCTCCCAAAGTGCTGGGATTACAGGCGTGAGCCACCGTGCCTGGCCCTCATTTCTTTATGCCTCAGGCTTTACCTACAAAATAAGGGGCTTAGATGAGACATTCTCAAACCTTTCTTTTTGCTCTAAAATCTTAGTCTGTCCTTCCTTCCTTCTTTCCTTCCTTCCTTCCTTCCTTTCTTTCTCTCTTTCTTTCTTTATTGGCAAGTGTTTATTAAATGCCTATTTCTGCAAATCACTGCCCAAACTACAAGGAATACAGAGGTCAGATAAGCCACAGTGCCCACCCTCAAGGAGATAATATAAGTACAATGGGCACACGATTTGAGAAATTCTATGATAGAGCCTATCCAAATGCTGGGGGGCAACTGCAGGGAGGCTGTGGGCAAGAATGGGGGAGAAATCATGGAGGACATCACAGAAGAAGGGACAAGTGTACTAGGCAATGAAAGGTGAGTTGGAGTTTCTAGGTGAACAAGGCCCGAGAGGAAGCAGAGGATGGAGAATGTTCCAGGTAGGAATGTTCCACAAACAAAGGCCTGGCATAAACACATACCAGGTGCAGGAAATGTCAGGAGCCATGGTGTGGCTACAGGGAGAGGAAAAGAAAAGGCCAAGTGAGTTTCCACATTGTACTGAGTGAGGAGTTTACATGGTGTTGCAAAATGATTTTCTAAGATGCTAACGTGTCAGCAACATCCATGAGAATAAATCTCCTGATTTTTTTTCCCTTGGAAAGTGATACAGACGAGTGTTATGCAAAGCCCTCATAAAATCTTAACATCTTCCAACATTACTTCAAAATGATTCTTTTTCTTTTCTTGTGAAGAACAGGGCGCTAATAGACTCAGCCTATTGTTTTCAAGCAAGTTCCAACAAGATCCCTGAGATCTTTTCCCCAAAGATGATTTGCATGTAAAAATAAAGGAGGGGGCATGTAATGACTGCAGATTTTCGAGTTCACAATTCCTTTTCATCTAAAGATCGCGCTTCTTTGCTTTTGTTTCAGTTAAAGAAGAAAGAAATGGATCCCCCACAGTCTTAAAAGTAGTGAGAGGTATGCTCACAATTTCTGCCCCAGAAACCACCTACCCTCTTTTTTTGCAATCTCCCCACAAGCCCCCCAGAGCTTGGCTGTGGCTTGCAAGCACCCCCCACAACTTTGGTCTGCCTCTCCCACATTTAAAGCATGTCAGCTTGGAGGGTCCAGGATTGTTTAGACAATAAGGAAGCCCTACCTTAGGCTGAGGGCTCAAAGCAATGCAGATAATACCTTAATAAGGCTGAGCACTAGGTTTGTTTGTTTTTTGGGGTGTTTTGTTTATTTGTTTGTTTGAAGACAGAGTTTTACTCTATCCCCCAGGCTGCAGTGCTGTTGTGTGGTCCTGGCTCACTGCAACCTCTGCCTCCCACATTCAAGATATTCTCGTGCCTCAGCCTCCCTAGTAGCTGGGATTACAGGTGCATGCCACTATGCCTGGCTAATTTTTTTGTATTTTTATTAGCGACGGGGTTTCACCATGTTAACTAGGCTGGTCTCAAACGCCTGGCCTCAAGGCATCCACCCACCTCGGCCTCACAAAGTGCTGGGATTACAAGCATGAGCCACCGCACCCGGCCTGGGTTTTTAAAAAATAAAGGGACAGTAAAACCTCAGTGATTGGTACTATTATCTCTCAATGTCCCGAAAACTGTTGTCCCGTTGCAGCAGACAGCAGGGTCTAGCCCAGGGGAGGACAGCATCCCTGAAAACCATGCAAATTTACATCTACCATATTATTTCATAAACACCAGAAGTATAAAGGAGTAAAAAGTTTCTCTCCAGTTCTCAACTCAATTCCCACTTAGAAGTTTTTGTCAACTTTGTGGTACATCTTTCCAGACCAATTCCTCTATCCCCAAAGGGAGTTTTTTACCCCTAGGTCAAGTAAATTGTACGTTGGGTTAATCAGCTTAATTAATTTAAAATTGTACCTATGGTTCCAGGGCAGGGGTCAACAAATGTTTCTGTAAAGGGCCTGATAGTAACTAGTTTTGGCTTTGTGGACCATAGTCTGTGGCAGCCACGAACTCCACTGCTGTGGTGTGAAAGCAGTCACAGACACTATATCAACATATTGTCTGGGCTCCAATAAACCTTCACCAACAAAAACAGGCCCTGGCAGGATTTGGTCTGCGGGCAGGTTTGCTGGCCCCCAATCGGGGCATGACCTCTTATATTTTGCTTAAAGTAGAAGAGAATTTCCCGTGCTTGTAAAGATTCAAAACCGAGCAGAGTTTGAATATCTGAAACAATTACAGAGCAACACAAAAACGGCAAACACCACTTACAATATTGAGGACAGGCATTTCAATAGCCCCTGAGGTTCGGAGCCCTGAACAGCGTTGGGGTGGGGCCTGTGAAGGAGATTTACCTTGATCTTTCCAGGAGACACATTTCCAGTCTTCTTAATTAAGGCCATTCACAAATGGCCTGGAAAACGTTTGTGGAGTGAAGCAATTTGGGAAACCTGTGAAATGGACCAGACAACCATTAGCCTCTACCCCCACCCCGCCTACTCTCCCAGCACCCCCAGCCCCCACCCCTAAGCGAACGCACTGGCAAGTGGAAGCACGCACAGGCAGATTTCCAATGATTAATCTTACTGTTTCACTTTGAAACCTAAAAGAAACAAAACACTGGGCGCATTCCTATTTCCCATTGAAAGTAATCACAGCTTTCTATCCCTCGATGTTTACATAAAAGAGAGCTGTTTATTTAGAATCCTTGCTGATAAGGACACCGCACGCTCGTAACTTATTATATATTCTCTTTCCATTTTGTATTTTTTTTAAGGGGGGAGGGAGAATTATGTATATTTTATGATAACCCAAAGTGACTTATACATAAAAAATACAGACTTTAAAGATAAAAAGGATTAGTCGCAGGTAATGCATTTTCCATGAGTGGCTATAGGGCTCTAGGTTGCAAGCGGTCCCGGCTGCATACAAATGAATTGATAAAAGTCTGGCGCTCTGGATGGGTAGCAAGGCTCATGCTTTGCTGGAGATGATTCTTAAAGTTACAATAAATCAGACAGACAGTGTCGGCCTTTGAGGATAAACCTGTGATGGCTTGTTGTGCCTCTCTGAATCGCCTCAGAGGCCCAGGGACTAAAAGTGCCTAGATGTCACATTAAATCTACCGGGAGGATGGAGCACTTCAAAGAGGAACGCAATCAGATCTGATGGAAAATACATTTTCTGAAAGCTACTGACAAAAAAAGTAATCTTTGATGTGGATGTTGAATAACAATTGATATTGTCTTTCCTGACATTTTTCATTATTGCCGTCTTATACAGCCTACTTCATGTATTAAAGCAATATTAACTGTTTGACAGGGACAAATCCTCCAACTATCACATAAGCAATTGTTTCTGAATTGTCCTAGCCCACTGCCTGTAAAACCTGTCCCAATAACTGCGTTTAAATATGACGGTAGACTCTTCTCCCTGACTAGCTAGACAGTGTCTGAGCTCCAGCATAGTTCAGTGGAGTCTGGGGAATATTAAAAATGGTTAGCTGGTTACGAGGTGTCATTTGATTATAAGGAAAGAACAGGAGTGTTTTTTGAAGGTGAGTTTTAATGAGAGAGGTCTATAAAAGTTAGTCCTTATTATTCCCCCATCTTCGATACACATTTATGTCAAGTATATGTGTGCGAATCTCAGGCCTGCTGCAATTCTTGTAGCTCAAAGGGAGAAATAAAGGAATGTACAGAAGATCTTTGTTATTTATGCAATGAAATAAAGCAATCTCTGGCTGTGCAAGCACCTATAAAATATGCTGGAATTAAATCCCCCCAATATGCTTCTGGGAGAAAAAAAATGCAAGCAGATCTGGAAGGCGCATGTCACTTTCAAAACCCAGGATACCTCCTGAGGTTTGATGTCTTAACCTTCAGCTGCGAATGTGTGTGGTTTCATTGTAGGTATTTGTAAAGCTTAAAATCTCTAATTTTCTGATGACCTTGAGCTTCTTGAGAAATGGGGGGGACATTCTATCAATGAAGAGCTGGGAGTTTTTGTTTCTATGAAACGGGGCTAATTGTACCCCAGAGTAAAAGATAGAAAATGAATACCCCACAATTCAAAATCGCAAAACCATGACAACCCTGTGTTGTCAATGCTCAAAAGTTATCATTTGCACCTAAGAAGCCTAGGGGATGAGATATATATTCTTCACTCACCTGATTATTACATCCCCATATTCCCTGGAGCTTCCAGCTTTCCCATGCCTTGCCAATACTGTAGCGTGCCTTTTTTTTTATGGTGTGGAAGTTTTACACAAAGTGTACTTCTCTACTGGGATTGGGGCAGGTGCGGCCTCCTTTACAATACTTGGAATAAGGCAGGTGATGGTGAGCAAAAAGAAGAAAAAGAATCATCCCCCAAAAAATGAAAAATTACAAGACACAACTTTGCCACTTAGGAATCTTTTGTGATGTTGGACAAGGTCTTGGCCACTCTCTGGTCTACATGAGGAGTCAGTAAGCTTTTTCTTAAGAAGCCAGATAGTAAATAGTGGAGGCTTTGTGGGTCACGCTATCTCTGTTACAAATGCTCATTGCTGCCATTGTGGCACAAAGCAGCCATAGACAATACATAAATGAATGACGTGGCTGTGTTCAAATGAAACTTGAACTTAAAAAAGTAGTTGGTGAGCCAGATCTGGTCCACAGACCATAGTTCGCCAGCCTGTGCTGTGGATCCCTTCTCTATAAAATTGGTGTACTAAGATGAGATGAGATTTAGCACTCTTTACTACTGAACACATTAAACTCGCTAACAAACAGGACAGTGCTTTTACTTGAGAAAGCAAAAGACACCAGGGATGGAGGTTCATGCCTATAATCCAGCATTTTGGGAGGCCGAGGTGGGAAAAGCACTTGAGCTCAGGAGTTTGAGACTAGCCTGGGCAACATGGTGAGACCCTGTGATATGGTTTGGCTGTGTCCCCTCCCAAATCTCATCTTGAATGGTAGAACTCATGATCCCCACACGTGGCAGGAGGGACCCGGTGGGAGGTAATTGAATCATGGGGGCAGTTTCCCCCATGCTATTCTTGTGATAGTAAGTTCTCACGAGATCTGATGGTTTTATAAGGGGCAATCCCCTTTGCTCAGCTCTCATTCTTCTCCTTCCTGCCGCCCTGCGAAGAAGGATGTGTTTGCTTCCCCTTCCACCATAATTGTAAATTTGCTGAGGCCTCCTCAGCCATGTGAACCGTGAGTCAATTAAACCCCCTTCCTTTATAATTACCCTGTGTTGGGTATGTTCTTACAGCAGTGTGAGAACGGAGTAATACACCCTGTCTCTACAAATAATTTTAAAAGATAGCCAGGCATGGTGGTACATGCCTGTGGTCCCAGCTACTCCAAAGGCTGAGGTGGGAGGATCTCTTGAGACCAGGAGAAGTCATAGTTACAGTGAGCTATGATCATGCCACTGCACTGCAGCCTGGGCAACAGTGTGAGAACCTGTCTCAAAAAAAAAAAAAAAACAAGACAGAAAGCCAAAGACAATAGAAAAAAAATTCACAAGACAATAATTACCCTCGAGGTGACGTTTGATGAGTATATTTATCTTCTCTCAATAAAATGAAAAAGCTACACCATTGCAGTGGCAACAGTTTATCAATCCACTCAGCCAATGTTTTATGATTATATGTTTTAAGATTTAGCACAGCTATCTCCTCTTGAAGTTCTTTACGAACTCAGGAAATACATTACATACTTTCTCACAAAGTTGAAAGGGTGGGAAAGTGGTAAGGTGTATCAAGATTGCTTAAGAAGAAAAATTTCTAGGTGGAAACAGAAAGTTGCCCTCGGGCAGGCCTTTTTCTTTCTTACTAAGAGACAGGGCTATGTGGCACAGGCGATAGTGCAGTCATGTGATCATGGCTCACTGCCACCTCAAAGTCCTGGACTAAAGCAATCCTCCCACCTCAGCCTCCCAAGTAGCTGGGACTATAGGTGCCAGCCACTACACCTGGCTAACTTTTTAAAATTGTTTGTAGAGACAGGGTCTCACTGTGTTACCCAAGCTGGTCTCAAACTCCTGGGTTCAAGCGATCCTCCTACCTTGGCCTCCCAAAGTGCTTGGATTATAGATGTGAGTCACAACACCCCCCAGGCAGGTCATTTTTGAATGCTTGAGCAGCCCTTCCCAATAATATAAATGCGAGATGAATAAGTGTGAAGTATGTATTACTTATTAGGGTACAGCAAGAACTTGGGGCTGGATCTTCCTTTTGGATAGCAGGGATATACCATTACATAAGGAACATATCAGGCAGGATCAGTAAGGCTGTGCTGCAATAACAAGTAACCTACATCCCTCCATGGCCTAAAAACCAACAAAGAGGTAGGAAGGTCATAAGCTCAAGAGATCCAGACCATCCTGGTCAACATAGTGAAATCCCGTCTCTACTAAAAATACAAAAATTAGCTGAGTGTAGTGGTGCAAGCCTGTAGTCCCAGCTACTCAGGAGGCTGAGGCAGGAGAATCGCTTGAACCCAGGAGGCAGAGATGGCAGTGAGCCTAGATCACGCCACTGTACTCCAGCCTGGCGACAGAGCAAGACTCCATCTCAAAAAGATAAAAATAAAATAAAAAATAATTTAAAAAGAAAAAAAACACCACACAACAAACGTTATTTTTTGCTTCCATGCTACTTTTACATCTGGGGTCTGCAAGATGGCTCCGTCCATTGTAGGCATTTCTGTACCCCCACTAACAGCAGCACAATCTTGACACAGGCTTCCATAATCCAAAAGGCAGAGGAAAAGCAATCACGGAAACCTTTGCACAGACTCCTAAAAGTGGCACACATTGCACTTCCACCCACATTTCATTACCAAAGCAAGTCACAAGGCCAAGCCTCTTCTGGCCCCTGAAAGTCATCTCTTGTGGCCTTTCACACCACCTGCCAGTCACCTGCAGCTGACCTCAGCTCACTTAATAGATTCTAATCAGACTGAAGTAATAGCTCAGTCCAAAGACTGGAGTATACCTTTGTTTCCAGCAACTCTCCTTTCCTCTTTCTGATATATCTGCCCTGCCTGGGTGACCTTCACAGCCAGCCACGTGGCACGCTGCCCCTAGAGCACGTGGCTTACACTGAAGAGCCTCAAAGGTTTGCACACAGGCTGTGTACTACAAGCTGTGTAGCCTTGGGCAAATCCCTTAATCTTTCTGTGCCTTGGTTTTCACATCTGTAAAGAGGAGGCTTAAATTAGTTAAACCTAAATTATCGCTACTAATGCACAGTCATTGCTGTAGTATCAGCCATTGCTATCACCTGCATCTAAACACTCTTCCACATTAGCATTTTTCATGCCACCCCCTGTAGCCTTCCTGAGACAATGATGATAATGAACTATTTATTGAGCAACTATTATATACTTGTAGATTAACATATTTAATCTCTCATTCATATATATGTGTGTGTATATATATATATGAATTTAATCTCCACCAGAGCTCTAGAAAGTAGACACATGGCTGGGCACAGTGGTTCACGCCTGTAATCCTAGCACTTTGGGAGGCCAAGATGGGTGGATCACGAGGTCAGGAGTTCAAGACCAGCCTGGCCAAGATGGTGAAACCCTGTCTCTACTAAAACTACAAAAAATTAGCCAGGCGCGATGGCAGGTGCCTGTAATCCCAGTTACTCGGGAGGCTGAGGCAGGAGAATCACTTGAACTCGGGTGGCAGAGGTTGCAGTGAGCCGAGCTCGTGCCCCTGCCCTTCAGCCTGGGTGACAGAGTGAGACTCTGTCTCAAAAAAAGAAAGAAAGAAAGGGGACACACGTGTGCCCATCTTACAGATAAGGAAATGGGTTAAGAAACTTGCCCAGATGCATAGCTAGAAAACTGATTCAGGACTCTGAAGAGCTTGTGTTCTCTCACTAGACTGTGCTGCTTCTCCCTTTCCCTGACTGAGCCAAACAGAGCAAGAGGAGTGGTGGTGGTGAGAGAGAAGAGACCTCTTTAACTGATGAATCCTTCTACGAAAATAAAGACGGGGGAAGGGGAGGCAGGAGAGAGGAGGAGACTGCATTTCCAGCTCTTTGAAAGGTGACTGTTTCTTCTCTCTTTATTCCCTGAGGATTGGTAGCTTTGCTGTTTCACACCAGGAGAGGACAAACACATCCCCTGTGAACATCTGTCTAAAGCTCATCTCAGTCCTCTCCACACTGCAGCCTCCGCAGCACGTTCTGAGAGACCCTCAGAGAACCTTCTTCCCTTCGCCAGCTTTCCTCCCCACTGGAGACACACACTCATCTGGATTTAACATCCATCCCAGAGAGCTTCAAAACAAAGCAGCCCGACCAACTGAAACCTCTTTGAAAGGTCCCAGAGGATGTGTGTGCTGCAGGCTCGGCCGAGACCCCAGCAGCCCGGAGCAAGGGCCTGTGGTCCAGGCCTGAATTCTAGTCCTGACTGTCACTGGCTCACTGGGGCAAAACTGCAACTCCTTCCAACTCTAAATGGCAAGTTCCAGATCTAACCTCTTCCCTGATTAGATGTTCCAAACCTACCTTGTTAAGTTCTGGAAAATCCCAGTAAAATGGAGCACAGCATTGTTACTGTGAAATAGTGCTCTTGCCTTCACTTTTTTCCTTTGAGTCAAATCGACTAACGTTAATGGAGGAGAGAAATGATTTGTTGGTCTCAAATATCCAAGTAATTGGGTAAATGTCATTGAGACGCAGAAAAGACAACAGCCAAGTTTTGATGGATTCACTGCATATAATACAAAGCAAAGCTCCTGTCCTGAAAGTAGCATAAGAAGAAAAGCAAGGCAAAGAAAGAGAAGATTCTGTGCCAAAATGAAATGAGAAGGTGGTGTACATGACAAGGCGTGAAAGCCATCCAGCATACACCAACAGTCACCTAATGCCTGGCCATGATAGGGCAGCTATGGTGCTATCCATGTCCTCAGACTTTAATTACCACTCTCCTTAAGTTCCGAAGTTAAGCACATTCTCTCTCAGACAGGGGAAGACCTCTGTCGAGCACCTACTCCATATCAGGCCCTATGGCAGGTGCTTACATACTTTATGTCACAGATTCCTCACTCCCATCCTGTAAAGAAAAGTGCCCCTGTCCTTAGTTTTCAGACTGAGAATCTCAAGTTTGTAGAGGTCACCATGACTGCGAAGCCACTCAGCCAAGCAGAGGCAGATTTGAAGTTCAGGTCTCCAATGCCAAACACAGATATATCAGACCCTGTCTCCAACCACGCTGTCTTGTAAAAGGGTTGATGTTACATGCAACAAACAATTAGAAAACAATATACGGTATAGTGGACATCAGTTATTTTTGCTGCTCAAAATCCATTTACCACTCTTTTGATTAAATAGAAGCCAGTGCCCAGTGGGCATATTCTGGTGCTGATGTCTCTACTTTCCAGGCTCAAGGGGTAGAAAATTGTGATCCCACCTGGCCATTGGCACCCTGATCTCCACCAACCACAGGGCCAGCTTCAGGAACAGCTGGATCCACCTGCTCCAATGAAACAGGTCTGGTCTATGTGGCCTTGGCTCCCATGTCAGGCAGCTGTTCCCACAAAGTAGCAAAGATCGTCACCAACAGTTGTAAGCACATAACCTACCAGTTT
Source organism: Mandrillus leucophaeus (assembly GCF_000951045.1). Lineage (NCBI taxonomy): Eukaryota > Metazoa > Chordata > Mammalia > Primates > Cercopithecidae > Mandrillus > Mandrillus leucophaeus. The sequence goes on from NW_012102699.1 coordinate 340,283, forward strand.
AGCAACCCCAACAGATTTCTTTTGAAATACTTCTTTCCCCAAAACTCCAATAAAAGTCCTGAGCTGACTATGAATTGACCACTTTTAGTCACGTCCCTTTCTCAGAACCAACAGCATTGCCAAATAAAATACAGGATGCCTCACTAAATTTGAACTTCAGATAAACAATACATTGCTTTTAGCATAAGTATGTTCCATGCAAAAGACATATTAATAATAGTAATAATAAACATAACAATAGTAAAAAAAAAAAAAAATCCTGGTTGCTTATCTGAAATTTAACTGAGTGTTTTGGTTTTTGCTGTTGATGTTTTGCTAATTCTGGCAACTCTAAGAGTCAATCAACACAGCCAAGCGAGGTGGAAGAGCGTACCTTTAGGCCACAGCTGGGAGACACACCCACCCCACAGCAGCAAAGTAGGGTCACCTCATCTAAGCCACATGGGCTGATACGGGGAGAAGGGTAGGTCCCCAAAAGAAAACCAGGTACTCCTCCAAGGAGGGGGGGGTATCGATGTTTAGAAGCCAAGACAACAGATGTGCACTAGAATTGAAGTGGGTGCCTCTAAGGAAAAGGAGCATATGTTTTTGGCAGAGGTGAGGGGCCTGTGGACCAGCTGAGTGGGGAAAAGAGACAGCCCGAGCCCACTCCTCCTCAACCTTCCAAGTTTGTGTTTTCACCCACACACATTTGCCAGATTGCTTGAAAACGGCAACAGCTGTGGAAACTGACAGTTTACAGTTGCGATAAATCGCATTAGTAAAGTATTTCAATTAAAGTGATATCTAACTAAAAAACAAGAAGGCGTCTCTGAACAAATAAATTAGTCCTTCAGTTTGTGGAGCCTTTGTGTGGAAGATCTCAGCACTTACCTACTCTCCTATTGTCCTGCTTTGCTCCAGGAGAGGGCCTGCCACCGGGTGTGGCGATGCTTCATTGTTTCCAACCAGGAAGGGGCGAAGACTAAGGATGCATGCAAAAACACAAAATCTGTAACTAGGCATTTATTTCATTCCCTATGGGTATTTCTTAAGCACTGAAATCCAAACTTAGTCTCAGATTTGCTGTAATTTCCCTCATTGTGTTTCAGGAGAGAAGGCATTCAAGAGCCTCCCTGTGGGGTCCGCCTGTCCGGCCCCATCAGCGGGGTGGCCAGGCCCCACAGGGCTGTGTTGCTTTCCCAAGCCAATTCATCTACATCTGTAACATTTTAAAAGGAACTCAGGGGCATGTCTTCCCCAGCAGATGCTTTTTCCTCAGTTTAGGGTTTAGAAAGTCATTCTCCTGCACAAAATGAATGGCCCAGAGACTCACTGAGCCCCTTGTTCTCCCAGGGTCAGGGCCAGCATAACCCCCAGACCGCAGGGGCCCAGGGCCCTACAATGGGCTCCGGGCCTTCACCTCCCTCCCCTCCCCACCCCTCCTCCCCACGAAATCACATCCCCCTCTCCAAATTCTCCACTTGAGCTTAATTTTCAGCAGATCCATTACCCTGCCAGTTAGTAATTCAGGACTAATTAGGTGATTGCTTTCATTTATGGTAGCAATTGGGAAGGGGGATGAAATGGCATTGCCCCTATTCTTGTTGGAAAAATAAATTACGCCCATTGTTACTGGAGATCCTATTTTTCCCCCAATCAAGCAAATTAGCAGCTTGGTTCATTTTCCCAGCATTCACTCCTCAGCAGACGGCAGCGCCCTGGAATGTGGCTTAGAGCTGTGTGGTCAGTGCAATTGTTTGGAGCTGTTTGTGCCAACAATGATAGGAGCCGGCTGTCTCCCAAAGGACGAGTGGCACTTGTCTTCCTTTGCCCAAGGAGTTGTTGCGACCGGCCGCCAGGCCGGGCTTCTCAGGAAGACGTACACCGCCATCTAGTGGCCACTGGGGATAACTGCAAAGCGTTCGTTCCCTGCGTTTGCTTCTGGTCAGTGAGGACAAGCAATTATGATTCTAGCAAGTTACTAAAAATAGGGTGAATTCTTTCAATCTCCAGGAGTGAGGAAATGTTTGCCTCAATAGCTGTAATGAAAGTACAATTCAAGGCTTGCATAACGTCTCTTTTCTGGGTAGCTCTCCTCGGTACTGATTTTCTGGTCCAAAACAGGACGGTTGGCATGGGATGAGCGAGTGAGGTGGGGCAGTTCTCCCGCGCTCATGTCTAAACAGAGGACTGAGAGTGTCAGCACCTCCAGGCAAGTGGCTCCTTTATCTCAGCAGCCTCTCCATTATCACCCGTGTCTCACCATAGCCAGCCTATTTCCGAAGTGTGCGAAATAGAGACATTCAAAAGCTGGCTTGCCCACACCCAGGGGCACAGCCACTTCCTAGTGGAAGTCAGAGCCCAACCAAATCCGAATACTTCTTTCCACTCTGGGTGCTAAGGGGGTGCTCATTCTTCACCCCTTGACAACACATACTTTCATGTCTTTTTTCTTTCCACTCATTCTACTTACAGAAACAACACATTTGTCTCTCCCTGGTTTACAACGAGAACCATGATTTGCCTGGGGTTTGTGAACAGGAAGGAGAGCAGTGGGGGAACAAATACATCACAGTATGGGTGGGTTTCAGTCAATAGTTCTCTAACACGGGCGATTTTGCTCCCCCACCACCTCCCAGGTGCGACCACCTAAAATGTCCCACCCCTTGGGACATTTTAGGTTGTCACAACTTGGGAGGTCACTAAATGCTGTCCAATACCCAGGAAAGTCCCCCCATCACAAAGAATTACTCAGCCCAAAATGTCAGTCGTGCTGAGGTTGAGGAAGCCTGGTTTAGGGTAACAAAGACTGCCCTCCAGTAATGGGGTTATAGGGTAACACTGATTGTCCTCAAATGAGCCACACTGCAGAGACGAGATAATTCAGCCTCTCCCAAGTCAGTATTTACCACCTTTTTTCTTGTAGACTCTTCCATTTTAAACATAATTTAGCTGTCTTTTTTAATTTTTTTTTTTCTTTGTGCCACTGGGAAGAGAAAGGATTGAAAGGGGGGAGGGGAAGGCGACAGAAAAGGAGGATTAGAAGCATGACCTGTTTCTCCTGGAAGAGCTCGGCGCATTCCTCTCTCAGATGTGCTTTGTGACCGAGCAGGGTACAATTAAAAGCACAATAATTTGCTTGTTATTCAAGTCAGGCATTAGTCCGGGTAATGGCGTGCTTGGTGGAGAGATGGATTTCCTTGTTAGGAGCTAAGCACAGGATTAGTTGAATTCTCCATGGAGAAATCTTGATTTGTTCAAGGTCTTTCATGTTTTCTACAGAGAAGGGATTATGTCTTCTTAAAGAGGGGCCTTGCTTAAAAAGCTACAAAGTATAAGAAAAGGATTTAGGGCAGAGGGGCCTGTGGTTAAGTAGCTGAGGGGTATAGGGAATTTTAGAGCAAAGGATTATTTAAAGCCATAAAGTTCAAAAAATAATTGGTTTAGCACTATTGGGTCAGTGCCGGCAAGCGCGCGGTAAAGGCAGTTAAGCATGAGCTAATATTCATTTTACTTTGAGTAATTATTGCATGGATCCAGGAGAGAGATGCGAAAGGAAACATGCCCCCCTCCTTGGCAATCAGAGAGGGCCTTGTTTTTCGTTTGCCTTACAGGCACACTTATATGTTGGGATGCCCAGAATCCATGCATCAAAAGGCCCTTAGTACATAAAACACAGGAAAATTGTTCTCTGAGAACAGAACAGCACATGCCGTGCTATCCCAGTGACCAAGAAGAAACCACTATTAGTGTTAACTCTATCGATTTCATCAGCCAGAGAGGACATGAAGTAAAACAATCCTGACTGCACCCAATGCCCCTGCCTAAGTCTAGGTGAGCAGTTCTCAACCAGGGGCAACCCTGTTCCCCAGGGGACACTTGGCAATGGCCGGAGACATTTTTAGTTGTCACTACTGGGAAGGTGCTGCTGGCTTCGAGGGTGCAGAGGCCAGGGATGCTGCGTAACATCCTACAATGCACAGAACAGCCCTCACCACAAAGAATTGTCTAACCCAAAATGTCAACACTCCTGAAATTGAGAAATCCTGGTCTAGACAGAGGCGATGTTTTACTTTTGGTTAGGTAAAGGATTTCAGAATTCTCCCTTCCCCACTTCCGTAACTGATGATTATCACATGACCATAATTATCGTTGACTACCACACTTTTCTTCCCCTTTTCAACACTGGGCCTTGTTACAATTCTGGAAATAAAGTGCTGTCGAGGGAAACTTGCCCTCGGTAAGCCAGGGCCATCCAAGACTTGTGGTTGTGCCTCCCTACTCCTTCCACAATGGACACACACCCAAGAAGAATGCTGCCTTCTCTGCAATTTCCCCAGATTCTGAATTTTGAAGACTTTTCTTCCCGTTTCTAAGATTACTGTTCCTCCCTGCATGACGAATGTTCAGTTAAATCATTTGTCCTACAGCTTTAAAGGAGTTAAGAGCCCACAGCTTCGAGATATCCATTTTCTCCCTGGTGACTGATGGTTCTCGACCCCGAGGGCGGTGAACGCCTGGGACAGGAGCTTCCACAAATCTAGTTAAAGCCAAAGGGCTGTGAATCAGGACCATTCCAAGGCATAGCCATCAACTCTCCGGGAGATCCTCAAGGATGTACTTAACCTCCATCTACAGGAGGAGATGGGGAAGACAGAGGGTTTCAGAAGGGGAGTTAGAGGGCACCTGGAGAATTAAAGGTGGACACACTATAACTAAGCCCCGCCCCTGTTGCCTTGCACAGATCAACACAGAACAGCCCCAGGTCCCTCCAGCCAGCCCTTCTCTGCAGCCTCTCTAAGCTCATCTCTCTGCCTTGCCCTCACTCCCATTCGGTACATTCTCAGTGCAGTCGTCACCGTGATCCTGAAAATCTCAAGTCTGATCATGTCACTTCCAAACACTCAAAACCGCCCCCTAAACGCTCCCATCTTGCTCCAAGTAAAAGCGAAATCCCTTCTTTTCACTCTCTCTCCCTTCCTTCCTCCATCCTCCTCCCCTCCCTCCCTCTCCTCCCCACAACACACTCCTGCTTCTCCTGCCCTCATCTTCCATTCTTCACCTACCTCAGTCTTCTCACTTATTCTGCCCTTGCCTAGAATATTCTTCCTCTCCATATCTTCTGGGGTTGTTCCCCCAAATCTGCCCAGATGTCCCCTTCTCGTCGGAGGCACTCCACTTCCTCTTTCGTGCTTTATTTCTCCACCACCCTTCTCATCTTGTAATATGCTGAGAGCTTTAGTTATTTCTGAGACCTTACCCCACCCCACCCCTCACTCCCAGATTGCAAGGGCAAGATCTTTGTAGACTTTGTTTTCACTAGTATAGCTAGTACTAAGTATAGTGCCTGACCCCAGGGAGGCACTGAAATATTTGCTGAATAACTGAGCAAATGGACCAGGCTACTTTGTTTCAGAAGCTCTATCATGAAAGTTTCCATCTGCCTCAGCTCTGCCAGTGGACTGGGGAACAGCAAGCTAACAATGAATCTGCTCTCAAGTGTGAATGACAACAACGCTCACTATGCCTCCTGGAGGCATTTGTGTTGCTTGTTTTTTAATTGTATCAAAATGTACAAAACATAAAATGTACATCTTAACGATTTTTAAATGTACAGCCCAGCAGTGCTAGTTCATTCACACTGTTGTGCAACCCATCTTCAGAACTTTTTCATCTTGCAAAACTGAACCGCTGTATCTACTGACCAATAACTCTGTATTCCCCACTCCACCTCCCCTGTCAACCACCTTTCTACTTTCCGAAAATTCTGCAGAAGTGCAGCTGAAGTCACATGGAAGACTTTAAGGAATGTTCTCCGCCACCTTTGTTTTCTCCCTCTTTCTTCATATAGCCTTCCCTTCACCCACCCCCTTCCTCCAGTGACATGTCTGGGGTAGGATAAAGTAAGGAAGCCACTTCCCCCTCAGTTCCTATGGTAACACAAATGACGATTCCAGCATCAAGTACCCTCCAAATACTCGGAGAAACAGTTTGCCTAATTTGGAGAAAGCAGCATTATTAAATTCCTAACTGGAGAAAAATTCCATTCGATCCTTGCTAGGATTCAGGTTCAAATTTGCATAATCACAAAGCCCATGTTCATGGACACTCTAGCCTCTATTGCTTTATGATATAGAAATTCTGGGAAAGGAAGGTCATCTCAGTTAGAAAATCATGATACCTTTGGCGTCTCGATGTTATTTATAAGATGAAAATAGACAGGCACAGTGCATTTCCAACATTAGTCCTGAAAAATTTTTCGATGCTACTTTACGTGAAAATAACACATAGAACATATGAAAGCAGTGCAGCTGTGATTGAAATGAGGGCAAGAGGCCCCCAACCCTGCCTGCTTGGCAATTCCCTCTTATACCTTGACTTCTGGCCCTGCAAAGAGGTCCCCCAAGGGCCATCCCTAGACCTTGCAAGATTCAGCCCAGGATTGATCTGGATGACCCTGGACTCCCTTCTAGCTCAGTACGTTTTTGTTTGCACAACTGTCTTTTCTAGACTCTAATTTCTTAAGAGTTCTTGACAATAGAGCCAATCACAGATCTCCATTTCACCATAGGGCTAGCATTGCCAAGAGAACACCAACATTTGTTTCATGCCTGTCCTAAGAGATTAACTGATTAAATTAGCATGATTTACAGGGTAATATACCACACTGGATGTCAGGAACTCCAACATTCTGCCATTAAACATTTGAATGACCTTCGGCAAGGAGATTTCACCTCTCCAGACCTTTAATTTCTCCTCCTCAAATAAGAGAGGTGGACCACATCAACATTTCCTAAAGCATGGTGTTTGTATCACTAGGGAAATTACACAAAAGGTAGAACAAAGATAAATGCTTTAATATTAAATATTTTTCTACCAAACATAAAAATAAATACGTAAGTAGCCCACCATCAGCCCCATGATTTTTTGGATATTATTGCTACCACAGGGCTAAAGTGGGTGGTACCATGATGATCACATCACACACAAGCAAGGCAAGACCTCGGTGCTTGCACATGCTGTGAAGGTTTCAAACCTGTAGAAATTGTCCCTTTTTCCCAAGCTGTCCAGAAGAATCAATGACACAGATGAAATGGATTGTCAGGGTGGATTTTCATATACTGAACTTTCATGTGCATTGCTGGAAAGACCTTAACAATGCATCAAAGCATCACTTCTGATGAACTGTGAATGGACCCGACATGGTGGCTCACACCTGTAGTCCCAGCACTTTGAGAGGCCGAGGCAGGTGGATCACGAGGTCAGGAGTTCAAGACCAGCCTGGCCAAGATAGTGAAACCCAGTCTCTACTAAAAATACAAAAAAGTAGCCAGGTGTGGTGGCAGGTGCCTGTAATCCCAGCTGCTCAGAAGGCCGAGGCAGGGAATTGCTTGAACTCAGGAGGCAGAGGTTGCAGTGAGCCAAGATGATGCCACTGTACTCTGGGCAACAGAGCAAGACTCCATCTCAAAAAAAAAAAAAAAAAAAATTTAAATGGTTAATGTGACAAATGACTGCAGTTTGGGAATCCCAACACTTGATTTTAAGGTTTCTCCCACCCCTAACAGTCTATGACATGTAACATGCTTCTAGGAAGACCACTGTGTTCCATTCCTCCTGCATATCAGTCTTATATATAACCTGTGTTCGTCTCATTAAGGACAAATTTCCTAGTTCCAGAGGGGAAATTTGGAGCAGGCTCTTTGTGTGTAAATGAATGGGCCTTTACACAAAGATCACAGAGTTATGTACAGGCTTAAACATACACACACAAACATGCGCACACACGCACACACAAGTCAAGTCACATTGTTTTGTCAGGCTAGGCCCCAAAGTTATTTACAGCATGATGCTAGACTTAGGGTGAGATTCTCACCTACTTAAAACTCTAGGCAAGAGTGGCTTTGGTCACTACCTGTCTATAAAGTTTGTGCAAAGTAGTGACTCTACTCTGCAGTGGCAATACCAAAAGAAAACTAGGACTTATAGGTGGTGAGCGGGAGATTCATACCTATGCATAAGCAATTTTTCTCACCATTTATGAGATATCTCATCATATAGGAGGAATCTAGGCACAAAGTAACACAAGTCAAAGATTTAAGCAACTCCAGTTTGGTTTATGTAGCAACTAAATCATAACATTCTTGGAGCTATTAGCTACCTACTCTATATTCAGTACTACCCTCAACCCAACTCAGTCTATGTAAGTTGCACTACACCCGCCCTGTTTGCAGTTTTGTTCACTCATTCATTCACCTATATTGTGTCTGTTCCATGTGTGTCAAGCACTGGGGTTATCACTAAAAGCAGTACAGTCTGTGTCTAACTAGGAAGATACATGAAACACATCCAAACACTGATTAAGTGTAAATACCAGTAGTAAAGACAAAAAAAAGAAGAGCATCTTAGAGGTGACCAGAAGGATGAGAGGGGGCTTCATGGGTGAAGTGAGCCCTAGGATGCATCTGAAGAACAGGTGGGATTTGGACAACCTGCAAGGAAATGAGAACATTCCAGCTGGGCCTATTATATTTATGGGACAGGGCAGACAGTGGAGCATGGAGTTTGGACCAAGAAGTAGATAGAGAATGTTTTAAAGGAGGCTTGGGTTGGGGAATTACAGAGATCTTGAATGTATGGCTCTGGCATTTAAGCTTTATACCGCGGCACTAATATACTACAGAAGGATTTATTTCATTGCATAGTAAGATGTGATGCCTTAAGAAAATAATTGAAAGAATAAATTGGAGACAAGGATACTAGTTAAGGGACTACGGGGAGGACCCAATGTATGATGGTGTCTTAATCTACTGAGCTGCCACAATAAAATACTGGAGACTGGCTAGTTTAAACAATAGAAATGTATTTTCTCATAGCCTGGATGCTCAAAGTCCAAGATAAATGTCCCAGCAGGGTTGGTTTCTTCTGAGTCCTCTCTTTTTGGCCAAGAAACTGTCACCTTTTTGCTATGTTCTCAAATGGCATTGTGAAAGAGGGAAATGTGATTGTGAAAGATCAGAGCGCTCACTGGTGTCTCTTCTTCTTATAAGCACCTCAGTTTTACAGAATGAGGGTCCCACCTTTATGACCTCATTTAACATTTATTACCCCAAATATAGGCCCTATCACCAAACACAGTGACATTGGGAGTTAGGACTTCAACGTATGAATTTGAGATGAGGAGAGGGCACATTTCAGTGTGGAACAAATGGCAAAAGCTTGAACTAAGGTAATCATGATGGAAAAGCAAGACAAAGAACAAATGAGAATGACTCTGGAAAGCCAAATGCAAAATGCTTATGAAGGATAAAGAAGAATCAAAGAAAATGTTAATATTACCAACCCAAAGGCATGGAGGGATAGAGGTGTCTCCCAGAACAAAACCACCTCCTTGTGTGTCCGGAATTGGTTCCTTCTGCTGGGTTCTTGGGCTCACCGACTTCAAGCTCAAAGCCACAGACCCTTGAGGTTAAGTGTTACAGTTCTTAAAAATGGTGTGTCCAGAGTTTGTTCCCTCCAATGTTCAGATGTGTCCAAAGTTTCTTCCTTCCCGTGGGTTCATGGTCTCATTGACTTCAGGAGTGAAGTCACACATCTTCGCAGTGAGTGTTACAGCTCTTAAAGATGGTGCATCCGGAGTTATTTCTTCACAACCGTTCACGTTCTCGTTGACGTCAGTAATGAAGCTGCAGACCCTCGTGGTGAGTGTTACAGCTCAAAGGTAGTGCAGACCCAAAGAGTGAGCAGCAGTAACATTTATTGTGAAGAGTGAGGAGACAAAAGCCCCACAGAGTGGAAACCCACGCACCAGAATGGTCAGTGCTGCCTCGGATGGCCAGCTTTTATTCCCTTATTTGGCCCCACCCACACCCTGCTGATTGGTCCATTTTACAGGGCACTGACTGGTCCATTTTACAGGGCGCTGATTGGTCCATTTTACAGAGCACTGATTGGTGCGTTTACAATCCTTTAGCTAGACACAGAGTGTTGATTGGTGCGTTTTTACAGAGTGCTGATTGGTGTATTTATAAACCTTTAGCTAGACACAGAGCACTGATTGGTGTGTTTTTACAGAGTGCTGATTGGTACGTTTACAAATCTTTAGCTAGATACAGAGTGCTGATTGGTACGTTTTTACAGAGTGCTGATTGGTGCGTTTACAATCCTTTAGCTAGACAGAAAAGTTCTCCAAGTCCCCACCCCACCCAGAAGCCCAGCTGACTTCACCCCTCACTTGCAGGGCTTAATATGCCATTATCCTCTCTCCCCTCCCTCCTGCAGGGTGACCCATAGCATATTCCTATGCAACAACAGCCTGTTCTTTTTATTGTATGCGAATTGTTAGTACCAAGCATAAAGAGTTTTCAGGATTCTGCAAGGGACTATAACTAGAAGAATTGGGATGAAATTAAATGAGGTGACTTAGACTTCAAAAAAAAAAAAAAAAGACAATAGTAAGCTCTGTTGAACAGGATAATGTTCAGTTTTTCAAAAGAGCTGCAACAGGCTGGGCACGGTGGCTCAAGCCTGTAATCCCAGCACTTTGGGAGGCCGAGACGGGCGGATCACGAGGTCAGGAGATCGAGACCATCCTGGCGAACACGGTGAAACCCCATCTCTACTAAAAAAAATACAAAAAACTAGCCGGGCGAGATTGCGGGTGCCTGTAGTCCCAGCTACCTGGGAGGCTGAGGCAGGAGAATGGTGCAAACCCGAGAGGCGGAGCTTGCAGTGAGCTGAGATCCCGCCCCTGCACTCCAGCCTGGGTGACAGAGCGAGACTCCGTCTCAAAAAAAAAAAAAAGCTGCAACATTCGTTCAGCAAGGCAAAGCCAGTTTCAAAATTGCACAGAAGTGCACTCAGCAAACCACCATCAGAAGCACTGAAGCCCCTTTCTCTGTAATCTCATTACTGAGCTGTCTGAAATCTAGTGATATTAGCCAGATCATTGAAATGTCCCAACTACCTAGCCATTGTTGTAGCTCTTCGTCACTTAAACTAAAAGCTAATCCAATCAGAAATCTGAATGGTGTTCACAAGCTGGCTTCAATTACACTTTCTAGGAACAGACACTGAGATAAGGATTTGTATACTGCCTTAGTCAGATAAGGCTGCTAGAACAAAGTACCATAAACTGGGTGGCTTATAAACAACAGAAGTTTATTTCTCATAGTTCTGAAAGTCCCATATCAGTGTGCCCACCTGTGCCTACATGGTCAGGTTCTGGTGAGGGTCCTCTTCTAGGTTCCAGATTGCCATTTTAACATCACATCCTCACCTGGTAAAAAGGGGGAAGAGGGCTCCTTGGCCTCTTCTTATAAGGGCACTAATCCCATCACGATGGCTCCAATCTCATGATCTCTCAAAGGCCCCACTTCCAAATAACATCAAACTGACAACTGGCTTTCAACATAGGAATTTTGGGGGGGAAACAAACATTCATTCCATACTGTATACATGTGGTTTATTAAATACATGCTTCTCCAGGAGGCTGGCAAGTGACTGGAGGAAGCAAGACAGAAAACGGGGAAGCCAAGCAAGGGTGCATGCCAGGCAGGTCACACACACAGGGAGCTTCATCCTGATCCTTGATCTCTGGGGGACACTCAATTGTCACTTATGCCTCATAGTTAAAGCAAGGGAGCTGGGCTTCCTTCTTCCTTTCTCCACCTGTTTTAGGCCAGGGGCTGCACCAGAGTGATTTCTAGGCACTTTAGTCTCTCCTGGTGTTCAGGCAAATTCCAGCAGCCCAAGTACAGTTTTTCTAAAAGGAGCCCCAGGTACCTACGGCTGTCAGTAAAAGCCCAACAAAGCCAGTGGGAACACACACAAAAGAAAGGTAAAAAAGAATTCAAGGGGACCTGGCAAGTACCTACATTATCTATTCCACACACCTTGATTCCATAATTCTACTAACATGTACGCCAAAGAAAAAGTCATGGATGGATGTGCACAAAGATTTAACTATAAATATATTAGTTGTAGAGCTCTTTTAAATGGATATGTCAGCTAGCATACTTTTGGTGTCAAGCAACAAAAACATAACCCAAACTAGGTTCATTAGTAAAGGGAATCTGCTAGTTCACATACTGAAAACCTCAGAAGTAGTTCAAGTTTCCACCATAGTTATATATGGACTTACATCATATTCCACCAGTTATCCTAGCTCTGCCCTCTTCCATGTGCTGACTTTGTCCTTCGTTTCGCTTTCATATGACTTTAAAAAAAATGGCTACAGCCATTATAGGAAGAGAGGGATTTCCTCTCCACCCAACCATAGAACACAAGTACTAAGCTTCATTACCACTGAATTAACGTGGGTTCCTTTCTGAAAAAAAAAAAAAAAAATCACTATGGGAGTGGACACAGAGTTACACTGATTAACTTACACCACACAGGGCTAATAGGGGGAAGGGGAATCCCACCCAAACCACATAGTTAATTAACTATGCACAGAGGAATGTAATACAAAAATATGTTCGAAATGTGCTTTAATGTGGACTATAAAACTTTTGGTGCCCAGCACCACCAGCATGTAACTGCACCATACAGATATCTGGGGTGCAAAATCTGCCCTGCCTTCTGCAGCCAGCACTTGCTTGTACCATCAGGAAGCCTGAGGACAGAGCCACACTGTCCACCACCGATACCCACAAGCATTGTCTGGGGACCTGGAGATAGCTCTTGCCCTGCCTGCTGCCACTGGTGCAAATGCCATCCAGAGGCATAAGGATGGGCCAACCTCATCTATCACTGGCACCCATTCACACTTCCAGAGGCCTGAGGACCTACCTGCCAAGGCTGCCCCCACCACAATCAGTGCCTTCACATGCCATTCAGAGGCCCAAGCATTGGCCAGTCACTACTGCCACCATGGATACCATGCACACCACTCGGAAGCCCCATCATTCACCTGCTGGCCTGCCACTGCCACTGTTAGCACCCAGGCACACTACGTGGAGACTCAAAGACCATCTGACCCAAACCTACCACCTCCACCACTGGTGCCTGAGGACCAGGCTTCCTTGCACCCGCACCCCCAGCAGAGCCTTGCCACAGCTTCCACTAACAATCACAGTCTAAGCCTCTGAGAAACTCAGATACAATACTCCAAAGAAAAATACTCTAAAGAAATCATATGAAAACTTTATCAGTGCACCCACCCATAATCATAGGCAAAGCCCTCTACCCAAACAGCACTATAAACAAACAATAAAAAGAATTTCCCTATGAAAGTCAATCCATAAAATTGGAAGAAGCTACTGTTACACAGCTATTAACACAAACCCCCCAAAAAAATGGAAAAGCAAGGAAATATGACACCTCCAAAAAACACAAGAATTCTCACTAACAGACACCAAAGAAAAGGATCTCTATGAAATGCCTGAAAAAGAATTCAAAATAATGATGTTAAAGAAACTTGGTAAGATACCAGAGAACACAGATTAAAAAATATAAGGAAATCAAGAAAACAATTCATGACAGAGTGAAAAATACTCAACAGAGATATTATAGATAAGAATCAAATCCTGGAACCGAAGAATTCAATGAATGAAATAAAAAACATAGTTGAGAGCTCCAAAAATAGATTAGATCAAGCAGGAGAGTGAACATATAAACTTCAATACAGGTCTGTTAAAATAACCCATTCAGACAAAAAAAAAGGTGAATGAAAAAACAAAGAAAGTTTGTATGACATATGGGATACCATAAAATATCAAATATGTAAACTTTAGGATTCCAGAAGGAGAAGGGAGAAAAGAAAATCTATTTAATAAAATAATATCTGAAAACTTGTCAAGTCTTGCAAGAGATATAGACATCTAGATTCAAAAACACTCAAAGATCCCCAAATAGATTAAACCCAAAAATATTTTCTACAAGGCACATTAGTCAAACTGTCAAATGTTAAAGATAATCCTAAAAACAGAAAGAGAAGCGTCAAGTGACATTAAAGGAATCTCCATCAAACTAACAGCAGATTTCTCAACAGAAACCTTACAGACCAGGAGAAAATGGGATAATATAGTCAATGTGCTGAAAGAAAACAACTGTCAACCAAAAATAGTATACCCAGCAAGGCTATCCTTCAAAAATGAAGGAGAAATAAAGTCTTTCCTAGACAAGCAAAAACTGAGGGAATTCATTACCACTAGAAGGGACCTACAAGAAATGCTGAAGGGTCCTACATCTGGAAATAAAAAGGCAGTATTTACCATCATAAAAACACACAAAAGAATAAAATTCACTGGTAGAGCAGATACACAAATGAGAAAAAGAGTCAAACTTTATCACTACAAAATCAACCAAATTGTAAATGTAAATGATAAAAAAGGAAGAGGAACAAAGACTATCAAAACACAAGAAAACAATGAACCAAATAATAGAAATAAGTCTTCACCCCTATCAATAACAACCTTGAATGTAAAATAATTAAATTCACCAATTAAAAGATATATACTAACTGAACGGATTTAAAAAAAAAAAAGACTCAATTACATAGTGCCTACTAGAAACTTACTTCACCTATAAAGACACATGTAGATTGAAAGTGAAAGAATGGAAAAAAGTATTCCATGCAAACAGAAACCAAAAACATTCCAGAGTAGCTATATTTCTATCAAACCAAATAGACTAAGTCAAAAGACATAAAAAGAGAGAAAGGTTATTACATAATGATAAAATTATCAATTCAGCAAGAGAATATAAACAATTATAAATATATGTGCCTAACACCAGAGTACCAGATATGTAAGGCAAATGTTATTAAAGAGATAGACCACATTACAATAAAGTTGAAAAGTTCAACATCCCACTTTCAGCATTAGACAAATAATCTAGACAGAAAATCAACAAAGAAACATTGGCTGTAATCTACACTATAGACCAAATACACCTAACAGACATTTATAGAACATTTCATTCAACAGTTGTAGAATGCACATTCTTCTCATCAGCAGATGGAGCATTCTCCAGGATAGACCGTATGTTAAGCTACAAAACAAGTATCAACAAATTTAAATTAAAATCATATCAAGGGTCTTCTCAGAACAAATAAAACTAGAAATCAGGCCAGGCATGGTGGTTTACACCTGTAATCCCAGCACTTTGGGAAGCTGAAGCAGGTGGATCACTGAGGTCAGGAGTTCGAGACCAGCCTGGCCAACATAGTGAAACTCCATCTGTACTAAAAATACCAAAATTAGCCGGGCATGGTTGTTGTGTAATCCCAGCTACTTGGGAGGCTGAGACAGGAAAATCACATGAACCCAGGAGGCGGAGGTTGCAGTGAGCCGAGTTTGCACCAGTGCACTCCAGCCTGGGCAACAAAGAGTGAAACTGCATCTAAAAAAAAGAAAGAAAAGAAAGAAACTAAAATCAATAACAAGAGGAAGTTTGGAAACTATACAATTATATGGAAATTAAACAGCATGTTCCTGAATGACCACTAACTCAATGAAGAAATTTGGAAGGAAATTTAAAAATGTATTGAAACAAATGAAAATTGAAACACAACATACCTAAATGTATGAAATACAGCAAAAGTAGTGCTAAGAGGGAAGATTATAGCAATAAATATCTACATCAAAAAGCAGAAAGATTTTAAATAGTCAACCTAATTGTGTACCTCAAGGAACTAGAAAGCAAGACCAAACTAAACCCAAAAAATAGAAGATAGAAATAAAGACCTGATCAGAACTAAACAAAATATAGAGGCTAATAAAAAATAAAAGAGTCAATGAAATGACAAGTTGTTTTTTTGAAAAGATAATCAAAATTGATAAACTGCTAACTAGACTAATAAAAAAAAAGGGAGAAGACCTAAAATTAGAAATGAAAAAGGAGGCGTAACAATTGACATTACAGAAATACAAAGGATCATCAGAGACTATTATGAGCAATATATTCTAACAAATTGGAAAACCTACAGGACAAAGATAAATTCCTGGACACATACAACCTAACTAAGATTGAACTAAAAGAAATAGAAAGCCTGAATCAACCAATAACAGGTAATGAGACTGAATAAAATAATAAAGTCTCCCAACAAAGAAAAGCCTAGGACCAGATGACTTTGCTGCTGAATTCTACCAAGCTTATAGAAAAAAGCTAATACCAATTTTTCACAAACTACTCCAAAAAATTGCAAAGGAAGGAATTCTTCCCAACTCATTCTATGAGGCCAGAATCATCCTGATACCAAAACCAAAGACACTACATACAGGAAAAGAAAACTACAGGCCAATATCCCTGATGAACATAGATGCAAAAATCCTCAACAAAATACTGAAAAACTAAAGCCAGCAACACATCAAAAAGATAATACACCATTATCAAGTGAGATATATCCAGGTATACAATGATACATCAACATAAGCAAATCAACAAATGTGATACATCACATCAACTCAATAAGGGGAAAAAAACATATGATCATCTCACAATAGATGTAGATAAAGCATTTGACAAAATTCAACATCATTTCAAAAGAAATTCTCAACAGATTAGGTATAGAAGGAATATACTTCAACATAATACAGATCATATATGACAAACCTACAGTTTCCCCATTCAGTCCCCATTATACTGAATGGGGAAAAGCTGAATGCCTTTCCTGTAATGACTAGAATAAGACAAGGATGCCTACTTTTCACTACTCGTATTCAAAATAGTAATGGAAGTCCTAGCCAGAGCAATCAGGCAAAAGAAATAAAAGACATCCAAATTGGGAAAAAAAAAAAAATCAAATTATTCCTGTTTGCTGATGATATATGTAGAAAAAAACCTAAAGACTGCACTGAAAAACTTAGATCTGATAAGCTAATTCAGTAAAATTTCAGGATACAAAATCAGCATACAAAATTTAGTAGTATTTCTATACACCAATTATGAACTAGCTGGAAAAGAAATAAAGAAAGCAATCACATAATAACTAAGAAAAACAAAATGCCGAGGAATAAATTTAGCTAAGGTGAAAGACCTCTACAATGAAAATTATAAAACACCGATGAAAGAAAGTGAACACAAACAAATGGAAAGGCAGCCCATGCTCATGGATTAGAAGAATATTATTAAAATGACCATACTCAAAGCAAATCGACAGACTCAGTGGCAATCCTTATCAAAATACCAATTAGATTCTTCACAGAAATAGAAAATCCAATCATAAAATTTATGTGGAACCACAAAAGACCCTGCAAAGCCAAAGCAATATTGAGCAAAAAGAACAAAACTGGAGGAATCACACTACCCGACTTCAAAATATACTACAAAGCTATAATAACCAAAATAGTATAATATCGGTATAAAACAGACATAGATCAATGAAACAAAATAGTGAATTCAGAAATAAATTCACGTATTTACAGCCCACTAATTTTGGACAAAGGCAGGAAAAATATATATTGAGAAAAGGATACCTTCAATAAATGGTGCTGGGAATACAGCATATTCATTTGCACAAGAATAAAACTAGACATCTATCTCTCACCATATATAAAAATCAACTCAAAAGACTTAAATGTAAGACTCAAAACTATAAAACTACTAGAAAAAACACAGGGGAAACACTCCAGGACATTGGTCTAGACAAAGATACTATGGCTAAGACCTCAAAAAAGCACAGGCAACAAAAACAAAAATAGACAAATGGAACTATATTAAAGTAAGAAGCTTCTGCACAGCAAAGGAGACAACCATCAGAGTTAAGAGACAACCTGTAGAATGGGAATGAATATTTGCAAACTGTTTATCCCACAAAAGACTAATGCCATGAATATGCAGGAAATAAAAAACTCAAGAGAAAAAAAAAAGCATAAATAATCCCATTGGAAAGCAGTCAAAGAACCTGAATAGACATTTCTCAAAAGAAAACACAGAAATGGCTGGGTTCAGTGGCTCATGCCTGTAATCCTAGCACTTTGAGAGGCCAAGGTGGGAGGATCACTTGAGGCCAGGAGTTCAAGACCAGCCTGCCTGGGTAACATGGCAAAACCTGTCTCCACAAAAAATACAAAAATTAGCTGGGTGTGGGGGCATGCACCTGTAGTCCCAGCTATCCAGGAGGCTGAGATGGGAGGATGGATTGAACCCGGGAGGTTGAGGTTGCAGTGAGCCAAGATTTCACCATTGCACTCTAGCCTGGGTGACAGTCAGACCCCATCTCAAAAAAAAAGCAAAAAGAAAAGAAAATGACCAACAGGTATATGAAAAAAACATCAGGAATCATAAGAGAAATGCACATCAAAACCACAATGAGATATCATTTCACCCCAGTTAGAATGGCTATTATTAAAAAGACAATAAAAAATGCTGGTTGAGGCTAAGGCAAAGGGATCACTTGAGCCCATGAGTTTGAAATCATCCTGGGTAACACAGTGAGACCCTGTCTCTTAAAAAAAAATTCTGGTGAGGATGCAGAGAAATGGAAACTCTTACACATTGTTGGGGGGAATGTAAATTAGTACATCTATTACAGAAAACTGTATAGAGACTATCCCATTCCTTGGCATTTATACAAAGGAAAAGTAATCAGTATATCAAAGGGATTCCTGCACTCCCATGTTTATTGCAATACTGTTTATAACAGCCAAGATATCAACTCAATCTAAGTGTCCATCAATGGATGAATGGATAAACAAATTGTAGCATACATAAACAGTGAAATACTAGTCAGCCAGAATTCATACTAGAAGGCTAAGGCAAATGGATCCTGTCATTTGCAGCAACAAGGATGGAATTGGAAGTCATTATGTTAAGTGAAATAAGCCAGGCAGAAAAAGATATCACATGTTCCCACTCATATTTGGGAGCTAAAAAAGTAGGCCTAGTGGAGGTAGAGATTAGAATGATAGTTACCGGAGGCTGGGAAGGGTAGGGGCAGGGATGAAGAGAGGTTGGTGAATGAGAACAACTATACAGTTAGATAGAAGGAATAAGTTCTAGTTTTCAATAGCACAGTAGAGTGACTACAGGGAATAATTTATTGTATATTTCAAAATAACTAGAAGAGGCTGGGCGCGGTGGCTCATGCCTGTAATCCCAGCACTTTGGGAGGCCAAGGAGGGAGGATTACCAGAAGTCAGGAGTTTGAGACCAGCCTGGACAACATAGTGAAACCCTGTCTCTACTAAAACTACAAAAATTAGCTGGGCGTGGTGGCGCACACCTGTAGGCCCAGCTATGCGGGAGGCTGAGGCAGGAGAATCACTTGAACTAATGAGGTGGAGGTTGCAGTGAGCCAAGATCACACCATTGCACTCCAGCCTGGGCAACAGAGCAAGACTGTCTCAAAAATAAATAACTAGAAAATCTGAAATGTTCCCAACACAAAGAAATGACAAATGTTTTAGGTGATCGACATCCTAAATACCTTAATTTGATCACATTGTATACATGTATCGCCATATCACATGCATCTGTCCCATAAATACACAATTATTATGTTTTTTTTTTTTAAACTCTTAGAAGGCTATACACTCATCTGTTAACAGCGGTTACCTCTGTGTGGTGGCATTTTGTTTGGTTTTCATTATTTTTATGTTAAACTTTTACTGATGTTTATTTACATTTTCCAAAATTTTATAACAAATTGTATTACTTTGTAAAGAGAAAAATATCCATTTCCATGACCTTCATGCTTTTTAAGGGCCTGCATACTTCCCACATCATTTGCTTTTCCTATTAACCCTCCAAATTAGACAGAATAACATCGATTCTTTTTTAATGAAAACAACAAAAAAACATATCTAATGAAGTAAAGTGGTCTGTCCAAGTTCTCATGTAAGTCATTATAGGAGTTGATACGAAAATCAAGGTATCTCAGTTTCCATTACAATTGCATTGCAACACTCCCTGTTCCATCTTGCGTTCCCCCTGGCTGGTAAGGAATATTCATACTCTTTATACCCTTCCTCCAAAATCAGCATGGCCAAAGAGGCTTCTCCACTAGGCACCAAACAGGCTCAACATTTCAAAGATCTGCCGTTCCCTTTGCTTTCACACCAGGAGTCTACTTGTTCCCCGATGAAGAGGAATATTAGTGACACCTAATAAATGAAGGTCACGGGGAAGGCCCCAGAAGTGATGCATGGCTAACAGCTGGTACTAACCCTGTTGGAACACGAAGTCTGGCTCCATTTCCATAAGCTGCTTTGTCATTCTTTAATTATTAGTTTTTACATGACAGAGAATTGATTCAACTGTCAGGGAACAAGAACTTCTCTCAACTCACAGGCCCAAAGATGTGTTGAGCTGCCTTTCCTAGCCCCACTCCCCATCCACAGTGACACCAATCCACCTAATGGAAAAAATAGCATCAGGGAAAGATCAAAATACCAGATCTAAGTGAACCACCTTGGATGGAATTTAGAAAAATAATTGTCACATCCCCATCCTCATTACCAGCACCAAATCTCTCAAAATCCTAGGAATAGCTTTATGCATTTTCTAGGAAATGGTAGCTTTCCTGTAAATTAGGGACATTATTTTAAACTGTACAGGACATAAGGAATACTAGAATTCTGAGGACTAATTAAAAATGTAAAATATTTTTAGGGGACTGAGGACTTCACCAAACTTGCATGGCTTCCCCATCAGCCAACTTCTTGGAGGGCACTTTCCTGATATATGGCTGCATAGAGTGTTGTGTAGTTTAGCTAAATGGAAC
>NW_012102699.1:362952-363949 GCF_000951045.1 Mandrillus leucophaeus
CAAAAAAAAAAAAAGAAAAAAAAGGAAAATCAAGATGTGATTATAAATATACAGCCCCAAAAGTTAATAGAAACATGTATCTAAATCTAAAATTTCAATAAGTAAGCATGAAGCTGATTCTTCAGTAAATATTCACATTTCCTAACGATGTTAGAAAATATCTACATATATACATATGTGTATTTTATTATGCTTTAAGGAAATTCAATTGGAAGAATCAAATCAATATACCAAGTCTTAATATCTTCAAAGTTTAACTCCTGCTGGAATACTGACCATGAAAAGATCTATTTTGACACAAAACTGAGTCTGCTTTAGAACTTACGGAATTGTGTTTTAATTCCTTAACTTGTCACAGCTTCAGAATCCACTCACCTTCCCCTCCTGCATTTTCACTCCTGGTTTTAATTGCCTTCTCTTTCTGGCCTAGAGTTTTCATGCTTTTTTAGTCAGACTTAGGACTGAACTTCAGCAAAGGACAAAGCCTCCCACTAGAAGAGAAAGGGGTTAGCTGTGCCTCTAACCACATACATAAATGCCCTAAGGAATAAACAAATGAAAACTCAAAGCGGGCTGTCACTGATGAGACAGTTACAGAAGGCTATGTCCATTGTGTGCAAACACTCTAAAACTATTCCAAACTTCTTGATGTCTCACATATTGTTACCTCTTTTAAGCAACTGAAAGCACACACAAACAAAAGATTAATGTAGCAGGTTGGAGAAAATCCAGTGAAGAACAAAAACCCATCCATCCTCCTTTGCCACTTCTCTCCCATACACGGTTGTCACTCTGATTTGATCATTCAGGGATTCCCAACACACATCACACCAGCGTTTATTCCCACCCTTTTGCAAATGCTCTTCCCCCAACTCCTCTTCCTATACAGATCTTATACATCCGTTAGAGCCCAGTTCAAGTACCACCTCCACCACGGAGCCCCCAAGAAAGTTCAACACACTGGGGTCTTTATTCCTCTTAATTTCCATTGCTCCAA
>NW_012102699.1:367214-367949 GCF_000951045.1 Mandrillus leucophaeus
ATTAAAAATGTAAAATATTTTTAGGGGACTGAGGACTTCACCAAACTTGCATGGCTTCCCCATCAGCCAACTTCTTGGAGGGCACTTTCCTGATACATGGCTGCATAGAGTGTTGTGTAGTTTAGCTACATGGAACGCTGGGCTCACCCACTTTTGGGCACCTGGAAAGATACTTCTGTGGGGTTTTTTGGGCTTTTTGGTTTTTTTGTTTTGTTTTGTTTTTTCTTTGCTTTGGGGCCACGTGACCATTTCTGGCCAATTGGCTGTGAGTGGCAGTGATGTGAGTCATTTCTGGGCCAAAGCACTATCAACCAGACCCTCCATCTGCCCCACCTACATCACAGCCATGGACGTATTGAGATGGGGTGCCATGAGGTACAAGCAGCCTTTATCATTGAGCCACCCCTTGGAGGAATCTCCCAGACTGACAGCCAACATTAGCTTAAAAAAATAAACAAATGTTTGTGTTTTAAAGATACTTAAACCCTGCATTGATTGTTGTAACGACACAACTAGCCTACCTTGACTCATGCAAGTGCATGCTCTAGATCAGGCTCTGTGCTGGGCACTTTGTGTCCATTATCTCACTTACTCTTCAGAACAATCTGATGAGATGGAGTCCATGATGATTCCACTTCATTGATGAAGAAACACAGCAAGGTTCAGTAACTCATCCAAGATCACACAGCAACTAAATGATGGAAGCAGAATTAAAACCATGGCTTGACATCAAAA
>NW_012102699.1:373749-375766 GCF_000951045.1 Mandrillus leucophaeus
TTGGGGTCATGTGACCATTTCTGCCAATTGACTGTGAGTAGCAGTGATGTGAGTCGTTTCCAGGCCAAAGCACTATCATCCAGACCCTCCATCTGCCCCACCTACATCACAGCCATGGACGTATTGAGATGGGGTGCCATGAGGTGCAAGCAGCCTTTATCATTGAGCCACCCCTTGGAGGAATCTCCCAGGCTGACAGCCAACATTAGCTTAAAAAAATAAACAAATGTTTGTGTTTTAAAGGTACTTAAACCCTGCATTGATTGTCGTAACGACACAACTAGCCTACTTTGACTCATGCAAGTGCATGCTCTAGATCAGGCTCTGTGCTGGGTACTTTGTGTCCATTATCTCACTTACTCTTCAGAACAATCTGATGAGATGGAGTCCATGATGATTCCACTTCACTGATGAAGAAACACAGCAAGGTTCAGTAACTCATCCAAGATCACACAGCAACTAAATGATGGAAGCAGAATTAAAACCATGGCTTGACATCAAAACTTGCATCAGAACCACCATATTGCTACTGTGGAATAGATAAGAGAAAAAAAAAAATAAAGAAGCCAAAGCTGATCTATATAATATGAAGCTGAATCAGGAGAAGGAGAGAAGGGAGAGAAGACAGAAAACGAGAGAACCTTAAGGACTGGGGTTGAGAGAGAAATTTGAGGATTAGAAGGAAAAGAAGTCACCTTTGAGAAAAGACCTAAGGCATCATCTCCCAAAATAACATTTGACAATTTAACTATACAAGGAGAAGTATCTCAGGGTTTAAAAAATACAGACACACACACACACTAATGAAAAAATGAACTAGCAGTTCTCTTAACTGAATTCCATCTGTGTAAATGGAGAATATCACAATTACAAGGAATATGGAAAACCTTACCTATTATAAATGCTAAGAACAACAGTTCATGCCTGTAATCCCAGCACTTTGGGAGGCCAAGGCAGGTGGATCACTTGAGGCCAGGAGTTCAAGACCAGCCTGGGCAACATGGCGAAACCCCATCTCTACAAAAAATACGCAAATTAGCCAGGCATGTTGGTGCGCACCTGTAGTCCCAGCTGCTCTGGAGGCTGAGAGATGGCTGGAGCCGCGAAGGTGGAGGTTGCAGTGAGCTGAAATCACGCCACTGCACTCTAGCCTGGGTGACAGAATGAGACTTTGATTCAAAAAAAAAAAAAAATGCTAAGAACCATTACCTATTTTATCAGTTGTGAGAATGAGCCACTTTTCCCCACAAAATATTTCACTGCCAATGACTATCCAGATGCAAATCTTTATAGAACTTCAATAGAAATTTCAGAAAAGTTTTATTAATTTGTTTAGAATGTAATCTGACTTATTGTCCCATCTGATGGTAAATTAAAGAACCCATAGCAATAATACTGAACCAGAGTGATCATGACATGCCTGAAGATGTCAATACATGTGTTGTACTTTTAAGAAATTCTTTTAAGCTGTCTGGGCGCAGTGGCTCATACCTGTACTCCCAGCACTTTGGGAGGCTGAGGTGGATGGATCACTTGAGGTCAGAAGTTTGAGACCACCCTGGTCAACATGGTGAAATCCTGTCTTTACTAAAAATACAAAAATTAGGCGGGTGTGATAACACACGCCTCTAATCCCAGCTACCTAGGAGGCTGAGGCAGAAGAATCACTTGAACTCAGGAGGCAGAGGTTGGAGTGAGCTGAGATCGTGCCACTGCACTCCAGCCTGGGCAACAGAGTGATACTCTGTCTTCAAGAAAAAAAAAAGAAAAAAGAAAAAAATTATTGGCTGGGCACAGTGGCTCATGCCTGTAATCCCAGCATTTTGGGAGGCCGAGGTGGGTGGATCACGAGGTCACGAGATTGAGACCATCCTGGCTAACACAGTGAAGCCCCGTCTCCACTAAAAATACAAAAAATTAGCTGGGCATGGTGGCAGGCGCCTGTAGTCCCAGCTACTTGGGAGGCTGAGGCAGGAGAATGGTGTGAACCCGGGAGGCGGAGCTTGCAGTGAGCTGA
>NW_012102699.1:377149-379412 GCF_000951045.1 Mandrillus leucophaeus
GCCAGGCGATATGGTTTGGATTTGTGTCCCTACCAAATCTCATATTCTTTTTCTTTTCTTTATTTTATTTATTTATTTATTTATTTATTTATTTATTTATTTATTTATTTGACAATCTCACTCTGTTGCCCAGGCTGGAGTGCAGTGGCATGATTTCAGCGACTGCAACCTCTGCCTCCTGGGTTCAAGCAATTCTCCTGCCTCAGCCTCCAGAGTAGCTGGGACGACAGGCGCGCACCACCATGCCTAATTTTTGTATTTTTCGTAAGACAGGGTTTCCCCATGTTGACCAGGCTGGTCCCAAACTCCTGACCTCAGGTGATGCAGCCGCCTCAGTCTCCCAAAGTGCTGGGATTACAGGCTTCAGCCACCACACCCGGTTCAGAGTATTTGTTAGAGCCATCTCTTCTATGTCAATTTTATTCCCTAGCATAATATTGATCACATAGCAGGGGTTCAGTTTAAATACATTGTTTGGATAATTTTGTGAAATAATGGAAAATTGAAAATGGAAGAACGAAAGCAGAAATTTAAGGATTAAAATCCAGTTTCTTCAACACAGGCAAATATCAATCTTAATTGTGACAAACCCACTCCTAATGACCTGATTAATGATTTAAGAACTCATAAATGAGTAAGTGCCACCACTTCTAGGAAGAGACAAAAGGTTACAGACTTGAACTTTGGCAGTGACCTACTAACCTGCTCTATCATTTTCTAGAGCAATGTGGACTGGAAAAAGCAACTTAAAATTCATGAATTACTTTACGAAGAGACTTATATGGAAACAAGGGCTCCACAGTTGTAGTAATATTGATTCTTTAGAACATTTAGCTGTGGTAGTACCAGCTTTTGTCCATTAAGCAGCACCCAGTGCTGAGCAGGTCAGACAAAAATTCTGAGACCCCAACATTAATGCACTTTCATGAGACAATTTGAAATTCAGTTTAGTTGAAGTTCAGTTCAGTTCCTTAAACACTGAAAAGAAGCTGAACATCTAATGTTATGGCAACAAGGAACTTAAAAATAGTAGACACTATTGATAACTTTCTTCCCGTCCCTCCCCCACTGTTTAGCAAGGCATGTTGCTTGGGCAGAATTTCCCCAATCCCCAATATAAGCCAAACTGCATCAGCTCATCCCCCACCCCCAACCCCCAACCCCTTGCTATAGTGATTCTGTTAGCTGTGGGCAAAAACTCTGTTCATCAGTTCATGGTAGTCCCTAGCTGTGATGACTGGTTTCAGTTAGTCCAATCAAAGTGAAAACAGAGCTTTTGTTTGACAGTTTTGGGAGAAGATCTCTGTCTGGAAAGTTCAGTGCTACGAACTGAATTGTATCCCTCCAAAATTCATGGTGGTATTTTGGAGATGGGGACTCTTGGAGTTAATTAGGTTTAGATGAGGTCATGAGGGTAGGGTCCCCATGATGGGATTAGTGCCCTTATAACAGAACTTGCTTCCTCTTTTCTTCACTCACATGCACCAAGGAAAGACCATTTGAGGGAACAGCAAGGTGCCATGTGCAACCAAAAGAGAGAGCCCTCACCACGACATCTACCCTGCTGGCACCCCGATCTTGGACTTCCAGCCTCCAGAACTGAAAAAATAAATTCCAGTTGTTTAAACCACCCAGTCTGTGGTATTTTGTTGTTACAGCCCAAGGTGACTATGACATCTTGTATGTAGGTTGTATGTCGGTGTGAAGCCTGAAACAGGAATAGCCATTTATATCCTCTGAAGAATACCAGCCTGAAGATAGAGCCTTCTAGAGAAGGGCAAGCTCCCAGGAAACACAAACCATGCCCTAAAGATATCACACCTAGTCTCACTTTAAGTTTGGGCTTCTTTCACATGCAAATAAAATCTCCTCGTTCGTAGAAATTATAAACACATAAGAATAAATTCTAAAAGTGAATAAGGAAACACAAAAACAGATTAAATTTTGAAAGCAGGGAAATTGGCGGGTTTTCTCTTTTACTTCAAAATTGGATTAGCTTCATTAAGGGTTTACAGAGGATCAGGCATACGCATTATCTCTTTTAATCTCCATTTTGCAAAGAGAAAACAACAAATGTTTTATTATTGTTTGTTCTAAAAACAAAAACTTACACAACTGTAATTGAACTGTTAAAAAGACTAATTTATATGCTCCTGGAAACCATCCTCCTACAGAATGTAGCAGTACAAACGTTGCTTGGTACAAAAGAATTACTCTACAATACTTGAAAGGCAAGTGGACAATCTTTTTTTTTTTTTTTTTT
>NW_012102699.1:380367-414715 GCF_000951045.1 Mandrillus leucophaeus
AAAAGTAGCTCCAGCTGAACCCAACATAAAAATTATTTCATCTTGCCCTCTATTACAGTAGCATTAATATAGTTCATAGATAAGATGACCACAATACTAGGGACATAGTAAGGATTCAATAAATACTGAATTTTATGAATTCTTAATCTTTTGCAATGTGTCGTTCCACTAATAGTGTTTATTCAAATGCTTCTATTGAAAGTTTCAGTTTGAACATGACAGCATGAAAAAGCTAGCAATTATACTTGACTGAACAATCCAGATCAAACTGGCATCTCATAACCTAAAATGCTGTGCTATATAACTTCTGTTTTCCACTGTATATCCATTCTCCACCTTCTCCACCCTGCTGACTATTATGGACTCCATTGACAGCCTTCCAGTTGAGTTTGATCAATGCAAAAGCCAGATAACAGAAAGAGAGAGGCAAAGTCAGGATACTTATTCCAGTGACTTCTCCCCAGAAAGTGACCACAGACTGGCTGCCTCCTGTCATCCAGCTGTTCCATACAGCCTGGCCTATATCCAGATTCCAGGAGCCACTATCTCCACTGGCCCCTTCAGCCCTGGGGGTAGTGGTAACGGACTCCCATGTCACTCCACTGTCTGTAGCCCCAGCATACTGCACCATCACTTGAGATTCTGCTCTATACCTATATAAATAATCTCTTTATTAAATTCACTACAAATTATCCATTTATATAACATTTGATTCTGCCAGGACTACAATTGATTTTGTGATACAACTTGAGATCAGGAAAAATATAGGTGCTCTCTTAGCAAAGTAAGACCTAAAAGTTATACAATTATGAGAGATATGTCTCAGGCTGACATAGTGACAAGGTATTAAGTCTTACAGTAGAGACATCTAATTATTTAGATCACCATAGAAACCAAAAAGATTTTAAAAAAAATTAAGTCAATTTCCAGTTAAAAACTACCTTGATTCTTTTCTCCCCTCCATCCTCCTCGTGATTCTATTTCCTCCTACCTAGAAGTGAAAATGAGTATGGGGGACAGAAAATGAATATGGGGGACAGACAACTGATTTATACACAACTTTGGGCTGGGTGCGGTGGCTCACATCTGTAATCTCAGCACTTTGGGAGGCCAAGGCAGGCAGATCACCTGAAGTCAGGAGCTTGAGACCAGCCTGGCCAATCTCTTTATTAAATTCACTACAAATTATCCATTTATGGTATAATATTTGATTCTGCCAGGACCACAACTGATTCTGTGATACAACTTGAGATCAGGAAAAATATAGGCTCTCTCTTAGCAAAATGAGACCTAAAAGTTGTACAATTATGAGAGATATGTCTCATAGTGAAACCTCATCCCTACTAAAAATACAAAGATTAGCTGGGCATGGTGGCAGGTGCCTGTAATCCCAGCTACTAGGGAGGCTGAGGCAGGAGAATCACTTGAACCAGGGAGGCAGAGGTTGCAGTGAGCCAAGACTGCACCATTGCACTCCAGCCTGGGTAACAAGAGTGAAACTCTGTCTCAAAAAAAAATATATATATATATATATATTTCTTCCTAATTTCCATTGCTCCAATCTTCTGTCTCAAAAAAAAATCTTCTGTCTCAAAAAAAAACCTCTGTCTCAAAAAACAACTCTGTCTAAAAAAAAAATATATAGATAGATAGATATACACACACATATATATACATATATATATACACACACACACATACAACTTTATAGACCAAAAGATGGAGGAATCTGGGGAAAAGCCAAAGCTTGGAAACTGAAAGGAAGTGGTAACTTCAGGGGAAGGGGAAGTACTCAAAGGAACCATCTCTGAGGTTAAAGGGCATAGACCATGAGAAAGAGAAGGTGCGTCTATGATGAACACCCACCGCTGGCTGCAGGAGCCTCCATGTGGAGACGCCCTGATACCAAAGCATCATGGCTGGATATGCGGTTCCATCATACACTGTGCTGCTCAGCTGGAAAGCCACAGACAGCAACCCTGCTGAAGGCCTGGCCGTTCAGGTCCTACACTCCCACGCCAGATGTTGGTATGTTAGCTAGACCAGATGCTGTGCCCTACTTTTCATTTGAAAGTGTCATGGCCGGGCGCTGCGGCTCACGCCTGTAATCCCAGCACTTTGAGAGGCCGAGGCAGGCGGATCACCAGGTCAAGAGATCGAGAGCATCCTGGCTAACACGATGAAAACCCGTCTCTACTAAAAATACAAAAAATTAGCCGGGGGTAGTGGCGAGCGCCTGTAGTCCCAGCTACTTGGGAGGCTGAGGCAGGAGAATGGCGTGAACCTGGGAGGCGGAGCTTGCAGTGAGCCGAGATCGCTCCACTGCACTCCAGCCTGGGGGACAGAGAAAGACTCTGTCTCAAAAAAAAAAAAGAAAAAAAGAAAGTCATTTGGGTTATACCATAATGAAGAACAGATTGAACTCTTGTTGGGGTTCTGTGTGTGTGCTCCTCAGCTTACTTCCAATCAAAAGGCTAGCAAGATTCCTTCACGAAAGTAACAAACAGGGAAAGACTGCTGCCATTTAGCTGCCCAGCAATGTGGCTGGGGTCTGTGTGTATACATAATTTGAATTGCTTGCCAACTTAAAAATCTAGATTGGCTGGGCGCGGTGGCTCACGCCTGTAATCCCAGCACTTTGGGAGGCCGAGGTGGGCGGTCACAAGGTCAGGAGTTCAAGACCAGCCTGGCCAGCACGGTGAAACCCCATCTCTACTGAAAATACAAAAATTAGCCAGGTGTGGTGGTGCACGCCTGTAATCCCAGCTACTTAGGAGGCTGAGGCAGGAGAATTGTTTAAACCCAGGAGGCAGAAGTTGCAGTGAGCCGAGATCGCTCCATTGCACTCCAGCCTGGGCAACAGGGCGAGACTCCATCTCAAAAAAAAAAAAAAAAAAAACTAGATCTCTTCCTTTTGAAAAAATTTGTAAGAACTGGCAACACTGGGTCATTTCCAAAAAGCCACATCACTGGGGCTAAGCGCCAGCCTTACCCTTGAGACCAGGCCTGAATTCTCCAGTTGCCATAGTCTCCACCATCTGCATCACTGACATGTTTACCATCTGCCCCACTAACATGTTTTTTTGTTTGTCTTGTTTTGAGATGGAGTCTCACTCTGTCGCCCAGGCAGACAGGCCTGGAGGAAACTCCAGACTGGAGTGCAGTGACGCGATCTCGGCTGACTGCAATCTCCGCCTCCCAGGTTCAAGTGATTCTCCTGCCTCAGCCTCCCAAACAGTGGGGACCACAGGCACGCGCTACCATGCCTGGCTAATTTTTGTATTTTTAGTAGAGACAGGGTTACACTATGTTGGCCAGTCTGGTCGTGAACTCCTAACCTCAGGTGATTCGCCCACCTTAGCCTCCCAAAGTGCTGGGATTACAGATGTAAGCCACCGCACCCCACCCTCAGTGACATGTTAAGCACCAGTTTCCAGAACTACCTGAATGGGCAATCCTGGAAACTCGAATAATGAGATATTTGACTTACCTCTTCTCCTTCAACAGGGAAGAACTACAAGACTCTGGTTTTGGGCTGATACAGAGACCTTAAAACTTCACTTTAATAAGCAATGAAAATATTTAGACCCTCATGTGTTATAGAAGCAAGCTGTGGTCCGGTCTACTCACCCTGTACGATAGATCTACTAATATATCTATACTAAGGTTTTGCAGCAATAGAAAGAAAAATATTTGCTGAGTGCCAAGCAAGGAGGACTAAGTAGCTAAATGCTCAAATCCTGGCCTCACCGATAGCTTGCAGGCAAGTGTTTATAAAAGCAGAAGCTACAGGCAATATTCTAAATCAATACACAAGATTACACGTTGGTTTAGGCCTATACAGGCAGATTATCCTGAAGCACAGGCGTATTGGTAGTAGGCAGATTCAAAGCTTTGCTAGTTTGCAATTGGTTAAGGAAAAGAAACTTGGTTTTAAAATTTGGGGTTTGCAGAAAAATGTTAATTGGTTATGTGGGGAGGATGACTTTCTCTAAACCCTCCAGGAAGAAATTTAGAATAAAGAATGTGGTCAAAGTTCAGTCTTCAATTCCCTTTTATCTGAGGTCTATGTGCACGTGGGGTCCCCCATGGGGATCTCTGAAAGACAACTCAGGGACACGTGTTAAGATGTTGTCTTTAGTTTCTATAGGGAAACGAAACGTCTCTGGAACTCTAACTTGCTTGGCTTTAGGCTACTCTTCCCTTCTGGTTTTTTTGGGTTTTTTTTTGAGATGGAGTCTTGCTCTGTCGCCCAGGCTGGAGTGCAGTGGCCAGATCTCAGCTCACTGCAAGCTCCACTTCCCAGGTTTACGCCATTCTCCTGCCTCAGCCTCCCAGGTAGCTGGGACTACAGATGCCCGCCACCTCGCCCGGCTAGTTTTTTGTATTTTTTGGTAGAGACGGGGTTTCACCGTGTTAGCCAGGATGGTCTCAATCTCCCGACCTCGTGATCCGCCCATCTCGGCCTCCCAAAGTGCTGGGATTACAGGCTTGAACCACTGTGCCCAGCCCCCTTCTGGTTTAACAAATTACTTACTTATTTCTGGGGCTAGCTAGGTGCCTGGAATTTCCTTTGAAGGAACTCAGAATTGTCCTTTATTTCCATGTGTGGAGTCCACAGACCCATAAAAAGGGGTTTTCTGTTCCATCTCACATGACTGAAGGACAATGTTCTTGATTATGAGAAGTGGCATCAGCTTTACTGTGACCTGATTAATAAACAGTCACTTTCCTGGGTTATAAAAAGACTCTGAAAGAAAAATGTTTTGTTTAGATTGGGTGTGCTGGCCCATGCCTGTAGTCTCAGGACTTTGGGAGGCTGAGGCAGGAGGATCCCTTGAACTAAGGAGCTTGAGACCGGCCTAGGCAACATAGAGGGACCTCATCTCCATTAAAAATAAAAAATGAATTAGCCCTGTGTGGTGACACATACCTGTGGTTCCAGCTACTTAGGAGGCTGAGGTGGAAGGATTGCTTGAGCCCAGGAAATCCAGGCTGCAGTGAGCCATGATCACACCACTGTACTCCAGCCTCAGTGACAGAGTGAGACTGTCTCAAAAGCAAAAAGAAAAGGGTGCTGTTTAAATTCCATTCTGCCTCCATCTCAGAATAAGATCTAGAGAATTCCAAAAACTCCTTAACTTTAAAGTGATACATTGTTTTATGTTTTGTTCTGTATTGAAGTCAGACTGAGTCTCTGACCACATTCTCTCCTTCATCCCACCCCTAATCCCATCTCCTTGAGAAGTTGAGAAAATGTGTTCTACACCCTCAGTTCAGTCACCTCTGGTTTGAGAGGCCCAGATTTGCCTGTCTGTGAAGCTTTACCTTGAGTTTCCACTGGGCCTCTGATGGCAATAGATGAGAAAATCAAGAGTTTTCCCATGTAACATGGAAATGAGTTGGAAGCCACCTTTTTGAAACTCTGTCCAGGGTGAACAGCTGCTTTTCATACTATCATGGTGAATAGAAAAATGCACAGCCTGATGAAAACTTGGTTAACTTCTCACCCAATAGCCTCTGGAAGGAGAGAGGAGAACATACATGTTTAACATTTCAATCAGGCTGACAGCAGGCACTGAAGGCTTGTTTGAGGGATAAGCCTAAGGCAAGGTAGAAAACTGGAATGGGAGAATGTCAGCTTGGCAAAAAGAACTACAAAGAAGTTGAAAGGCACTTTAGGAGGTCACGGGCTCAGTTTCTTAAATACCATTGACTGCTAGAGCTGAGGCGGACCTGAAATCTCATCCAACCCCTACTTAAAGGTCAGAAAATGGAGCCAAGAGCCATTAAATGGTTGAGGCTTCACGCTGTCTTGTTAAGACGGCTTCATGCTGTCTTGTCTGTACTCCTGCACTCAGTCCAGTGCCTGGCACAAAATCGCAGTTGGTTGACTAAATGTTTGATTGAATATATGACAAAACCTGAACTGAAACTCAGGACAAAGGTTTTATAGTCAATGATTCCCAACTCCACTGGTCATCAGAATTGCCTATGGAAGCTTTTTAGAAAGATCCCTAGACCCTACCCCAGATCTCTTGAGTCAGAGTCTTCAGATAGGGGAGCCTGGTGAGGTTAGAAACCTCCTCCAATCATCCTGATGATCACCTAGATTAATAAACCATTGCCCTGAATGATACTGCCTCTCAATACATCACACATCTAAAACAGTTGGTATTTATCCTACCACATGAGATCACCAGACAGTGATCATCCCCTTCTAGAGGGGGGAATAAATGACCTCACACATCACCACTGAAAATTTTTCTAAACATAGTACGTGATTTTCAGGGCAGTTGCAACTTTTAAGTCAACTTGGAATCAAGGGTAAGTGCTGATTTTAAAGCAAAGGATTCCACACACTAAAATGGCATGGGATTAATTATCAAGGAAAAAAATATATATGGATACACAGGACCTCATGACGAAGTTTTGTCACGTAGACTGATAATGAGACATCACATGGTCTATACAGACGGGTCCTGGTAGATGCTCTGGACAAGGATTCAGAAAATAACAACTACATTAGGGCTTCCTTTATTATGACAAATAGCGTATTTTTTATTCAAAGGAAAATAACTACATTTTTATGTCAGTAGTCAGTGTGTGTGGTTTTTTTTTTTTTTTAATTTATCCCCCATTATAAAGCTTTGTCTCACAGGAGGTCTGGCATTCATCATGAGCTTGTTCAGAGCTATCTGGGATCTCCTACGAACAAGAGAAAGAAGCTAAGCATAAGCCATAACAAATCAGAGGGTAATATGTTAACCAGACACCATTCACAGAGTCATCCCAGAGATAAATGCATTTGTGTTCACAAGGTTCTTGAGCTCCAAGAAGATAGATATGCTGTGCATCCGGTGTTATTAGTAACTTGTTTGGTTTTCATTTATGCTTATACCCGCAATAATAATTTACAAAAAAAAAAACTAAGCAGTCTGATTCATTCACTCACTTTATGTAGGGAAAGTAAATACGGGGCCCTCTCACTTTTTTAAAAGTCTATATTTATTTCTTTAAATAAAAGGGTAGAGGGGAGAAAACCAAATAAAATCGCTTTTCATCCTTGCTTAAACCCAAATCTCTAACCTCTTGTAATTAGTCCATTCCAAAAGGCAAGTCTGCAGGCAGAAAGAAATTGCTCTGTCCTGGAGGCACCATCAATAATGCCTCATATTCCCGACACCTGTGTCTCTGTAATGGCCTCTGCCTACTATGAGAACTCTGCAAAGTCCAAACACAAGTTTTTAAATTATCCAGCCCCCTCAACTCCTGAAGGAAAGGGAAGAAAAAAGTAAGGGACTGGGAGAGACTATGGTGAGGAGGATAGCGCTAAAGCAGAAACACAAACCAATAAACACAAGTAAGTTCGGAGTCAGAGCCACCACGGAGTCTTAAACCAGGCCCATTGTGTTTTGATCTTGCAGAAACACATATGGTCCTCCATTAGCAGGTCTCAGAGCAGTGGGCACCGTTACCATACCATATGCGCTGATCGCAGCAACAGGGCTGATTTATGTTAGTGAGTGCAAGGTTTTTTCTTTGTATTTCATCTCCTTGTTATTTCAGGAGAAATGTAAGGGTAGATTTATTCTGCCATTACAAAGAGGCTTCCTAGAGTTTGTTTAAAGTTGACAGTTTCCAGTAGAGTGAAGCAGATCTGTTTCCTACAAAAATTTAGTGAAAGCTAGATGTTCCTTCTCCCTCTCCCCCTTCAAATAAAAGCAGATTTAGCCTCATCCCTACACACATTCATCCTATAATCATGGACAACTAGACAATGCAAGAATATTGTAAAGAGTCACTCTAAGTTTGATATTTACATGCGGCCTCTCCTCTGTAAATATCATACTTATAAGCTATCTCTTACAGGGATATTTGCATGTGACCTCTCCTCTGTGGCTCTCTCCTCCTTCTCTACTCCTTTTCTCACCCCAAGGAGTAAATCTGGCCAGGGTTGAGTGGCTGCACAAGGGAAATCGGAAAAATCCCAGGGATATCTCCCAAGCAGTATCTAAGATCCTTCCCACTTTGGCCAATAATTTCCCAGTAGTACAATCAAAATGGGTCAAAAGGAAGATGAAAGCGATGAGTGGGGCAGGGTTTGGCCAATGCTAGTACACAAAGATAAAGGATATTGCTTGTGAAATGTGCAAACAAGATGTCAAGAGCTGCCGCCACACGCCCCACAGGGTTCAGTCACCTCTGCTTCTCTGAGCTTAGAAACTGATTCATCTTGGGTGACTCTGTGCCTGAGTTCCACCTGTGTCATGCCTTATATCTGAAGCCCAGCCAACCAGCACACTCCTACAGTACCTAACAGCATAAAACTTCACTGCCCTCCAATGCACTACTCCAAAATCCCCTTTCATTAGCAAATCTCCAGGAGGAAAGCATTCTAATAACTAATTGAACTCCAAGGTTTGAATGACTAACAGCCATTCCAAAGCTAGTCTCCGTTTCAAAGTGGACAATCAGTAATAAGAATGGATTTCTAATTGATAAAAAGTCAAAGGTGAGACAAAAGGGAAAGAATCTTTTTAGGCATTGTGGGAAAGACTCATTTTTAGACTATGGTATAAATTTTATCAGACTGTCTTCACCTCCTAGAAATACCCCCACCTACCTCTCTCTTTTCTTTACTACCCTTTTCTAAAAGCTCAGGAATGGGATGCAGCTCTGAATTAGCAGCAAAGTCAACAGTGATGATCACCCTTGACTTTTGATCACCTTGAGTCTTTGTTTAGCTCATTGCCTTACAACAGAAGATAGCCTTCCCTTTCCCTCATCTACCTCGCTTTGAAATTGGGGAAGTTATTTAAAGA
This sequence comes from Mandrillus leucophaeus, assembly GCF_000951045.1. Taxonomy (NCBI): domain Eukaryota; kingdom Metazoa; phylum Chordata; class Mammalia; order Primates; family Cercopithecidae; genus Mandrillus; species Mandrillus leucophaeus. The sequence goes on from NW_012102699.1 coordinate 389,193, forward strand.
ATCATTGTTTTCAAGTCACCACCAAAACTTTTACTGAAAACATAATACATAGTTGTAGGGGTATTCGTTTTATTTCAAGTCAGAACTGAAGCCTAGATGTTGATTTTGTTGCCATAAGATTGTGGTTTTATTTAAAGGCTGCCAGAAAGGACTACTTTTTTTGGCTTTGTGCTTTTTGGGGTTTCAATTAAAATCTGCGTTAGGAAACTTATCCAAAGGATGTTAAGAAATATTATATGGGATCTTCTGTCTTAATCTGGCCTAGGATTTTTAACTCTGACCCTTTGATTGCTCCATTCTGAACCCACCACTTTTATATAACAAGCATCCTGCAAAGCAAATAAAGTGTCTAAAAATACGTGTTGTGAAGAGGTTACAATAACAGCTTTAGATTCAGACTCAAATTCAATATTGAGCTATGTCATTTGATATCTGTGTGATTTAGAATAGTTACTAACACTCTAAGTTTTAGTTTTCTCCTCTGTAAATTGGGTTTACTAATACCTATGTTAGTTGTTATATTACAACATTGAGAGTTGTTGTATCTCAGAAATGTATGAGAGGATTCAATGAGATAAAGTCTGAAGACACTTAGCAAAGTAACCAGCACATCCAGAGTGCTCAGTATAAAGTATTGTGGAGAGCTGGGATTGTAACTATTGACACAGTCCATTCTCCCAACATTGAACTCCACTAGTATAGAGAAAAGTATCATGACTTCTATTTGTCCCTCACCACAGGACCATGCACAGAGTCAATATACAATAAATACTTGCCAAATTGAGTAGCCAGCACAGTGGACAGTTAATTAAGTCATTCAACAAGTACCTGTCAGGCACCTATTCAGGCACCCGTTGCAGGGAATATCTTAACTCAGGATATACTTAGGATATAAAGCTGCGATGAAAAGAGAAGCTCTCTGCCTCTGTCGAAGTTATATTTTAGTGGTGAGAGGCAGATAAACAACAAGTAAACTAATAGATGATATATTTCAAATGATGCGGCAATATGAACTATTACTTGTTAAAGAGAATTATAGAATGGAGAATGACTTGGGGTGGGGAGCAACTTTATGTAGATTCATTTAAGAAATCAACTTTGAAGAAGTGATGTTACATCTGAGAACTAGATGTTAAAAAGGGGTTATAACCAATCCCGGCACTTTGGGAGACCAAGGTGGGTGGATCACGAGGTCAGGATTGAGACCAGCCTGTCCAACATGGTGAAACCTCATCTCTACTAACAATACAAACATTAACCAGGTGTGGTGGCACACGCCTGTAATCCCAGCTACTCAGGAGGCTGAGGCAGGAGAATCACTTGAATCCAGGAGGCAGAGGTTGCAGTGAGTGGAGATCATGCCATTGCACTCCAACATGGGCAACAGAGTGAGACTCCATCTCAAAACAAACAAACAAAAACCACAAAGGAAAAAAAAGGGGTTAACCATCTAGGGGGAGAGGGTCCTGGGCAGCAAGTATATAAACTCAGTCAGGTACAAGCTTTTAGTATTTGAATACCAGAAAAGCCACAAGTATGACTAAAGCAGAGTGAGTAAGATGGTGGGGGATGGGCTGGGGACTGGCAAGCAGAACCAACAACAGAGGCTAAAGTAAGCTAGGGTAAATAGTTTGGATTTTCTTCTAATTATGATAAGAAGGCATCAGAAGGTTTTAAATAGCTTCTCAGAAAAGATGCCTGCGTGGTGCATGATTATGTGATGGAACAAATGAGGCTATTCTGGCTCCTGCGTAATTATTTCATGCTAATAAAACATGCAAGATTGTCAAAGCAACCAGGTACCTCTGTGGCTGACATTCAGAGTTGTTGTGTCTCAGAAATGTATTGCCTCAATTAGAAAGAAAAAGAAAATCAGAACTTGCTTATAATTCTAGAGAACAGAAAATTAGATCAAACCTATCAATTCATTCAATGGAAGAAGGCTGTAAAGATTTAAGGGGGTGAGGTGGGAATCTTGCTTTGAATCCCAAATGTCGTCTGAATCAGAAAAATTGTAAAATCTTACCTCTGTAAGCAACTGCTTTTCTCTCCTTTCTATTAGAATTCAAATACCATATTTATTAGCATTTATACCCTAATCTCCAGGAAGGTAATATAAGCCTCAATAACTCAGAAAAATTCCTGGGAGAGGGAATGTGCCATAACAATGCCAGATCATGCGGTATATTATCAGGAAAACAGAAGCCATTCTACATATTTCAAACAGAAGGAATTGTATACAGGAAACAGAAAAATCTGTCTGGGCGGGGTGGCTCACGCCTGTAATCCCAGCACTTTGGGAGGCCCAGGAGGGCAGATCACCTGAGGTCAGGAGTTTGATACCAGCCTAGCCAACATGGTGAAACCCTGTCTCTACTAAAAATACAAAATACACCTGCAATCCCAGCTCCTCAGGAGGCTGAGGCAGGAGAATTGCTTGAATCTGGAAGGCAGAGGTTGCAGTGAGCCGAGATCATGCCACTGCACTTCATCCTGGGTGACAGTGAGACTCCATCTCAAAAAAAACACAAAAAAACAAAACAAAAAAAAGGAAACAGAAAAATCTGGGAAGAACAGGCAGATGAAAATGGAAAAAGCTGAACTTAGCCAGAAGCTAGTAATTGCAAGAAGCTGCTCCCATACCCAGAACTGGAGGAACAAAAGGGAACGTGTAACTTAGAATCCATGATCTCTATGCCACTGAGGTTGGAAAGCACCCATTGCTGGTGCTGTTGGAACCATAGCCATGATTGCTTTGCAGGAAGTCTGGAGCCTAAAGTTGCCCAAAGCAGTCATTGTTGCTACTGGAGCCAAAGTCCACAGGTGCTTGGTGGCTGAGGCTTCTAGGGCATGTACTCGCTGGGCAGGAAGCCAGGAGTCTAGACTTGCCTTCCATCACTGCTGCCACTGCTGCACTTACTTCCAGAAGCACCAAAAATATCTTCTTCCTTCCTCCTGCCTCCTAATCTCCTGCCAGTGCCTGCCATTTGCTGAAGATAGTTAGAAGCTATCTGGCAAAAATGTTTCAGAAATGTAGTTTGCAGTCTTCTAACCTCTACCCCAAACCCACCCCTATGAACACACAGAAGAGTACAAAAGGACAGGAAAGGAGCCAAGAGCCAACAGACAAAGAGCACATCTTTCCTCAGATTTCTACTGTTAGAAGTCTTAGGAAACTGGTAAGCACGGTGGCTCATGCCTATAATCCCAACACTTTGGGAGGCCAAAGTGGGAAGATCACTTGAGTCCTGGAGTTCAAGACCAAACTGGGCAACTTTGTGAGATCCCATCTCCATAAAAAATTTAAAAAAATAAATTAGCCAGGCATGGTGGCGCATGCCTGTAGTCCCAGCTACTTGAGGGGCCAAGGTGGGAGGATTGCTTGAGCTTGGGAGGTTGAGGCTGCAGTGAACCATGATTACACTACTGCACTCCAACCTGGGTGGCAGAGCTGAAAAAATAAAAAGCAGCAGCATTGGTAAACCAAGGTAAATAAAAGCTGCCTGAGAGACAATCTGAACATCCAAGGAAGCAGGAACAGAAGCTCATGATACAAGCAACAACTTTAGTGCTTCTTGAGCATCCCAACATTGTCTTAAGCTACCTTTCTTTACCAGTCAATCTATTGTCAAGAAACCAAACAAGCCTCATTCACTGTAATGTATAAGTGATGGATAATGGCTTCATGAACAACCAATATGGTAGACAAAGGAAATTTACAAGTGACATCAACCAAAGTCATTTTTAATAAATAATTAAGATGTTCTATATGCAAGAAAACAAAATCCTGTCCTTCAGTACACGTAATCTAAAGAGGGAAATATATGGTTCAAATAAATGTCATGTGGAAGATATGTAAGAGATAAGTACAAAAGAATAGTAGTGTGAAAACTGGTCTAAAGCAGAGTTTATCAAACTGAGCACTATTGGAATTTTAGACCAGATAATTCTTTGTTGTGAGGTGCTGTCCTGGATACTGGAGGATGTTTAGCAGCATCGCTGGCCATGAGCACCCCCAACTTGTGACAACCAAAAATTTTCCCAGATATTGCCAAATGTCTCCCAAGGAGCAAGATCTAAAGTATCTTAAAGAAACTTAAGCTGAGAATTAACATATAGGTAGGAATTACCTAACAAAAGAGAAAGACAGGGATTCTAGGCAGAGAAATTATATGCAAAGGTATAAAGGCCTAAGAAAGCAATGGAGCTGGAGTCTAGAGTGTGAGGAGGATAAAGGGGCGGCGGCGACGGGGAGAGGGGCTGTGAATCTTGAAGGCAGAAAGTATGTAGTATACCAGAGTAAAAGTTTAAACTTTTGATCTTTAGGCAATGGAAAGTCATTGAAGGATTTTGAATAGGGCAATGATTTATTCAAATGTGTGTTTTGGAGGCACTTCTTTAGTGGCTATGGAAATAACAGAATAAGAGTAGAGGAGATTAAAAGAAGGGAAACCCAGTTTCCTAACTAGTTGCCATTATTATGATCAGATAACGAGGATCAATATGAAGCCCACGAAGGCAAGATGAGATACTTAAGGAGAGGAAATCAATAGAATTTAGTGATTATGTGAACATGGAAGGCAAAGAAAAGGAAGAATGCAAGAATTGCAGATTGCAGGCTGGAAACAGGAGTAAATGGAGCAGGCTGAGAAGTGGGTCGTCCTTTGGATACGTGAAGTTTGAGTTGCCTATAGGACATCCAGGTAAAGATATCTACTGGGCAACCTCACATGTATGTAAACATGTGTGTATGTACATATATGTCTATGTGTGCATATAAACTTGTTAGCAGAGACTTGGGCTAGATCTGTTTGAGAGTCTTCACAAGAGGCAGCAACTGACACATCTTTGAATTACATCATGGAGGGAGAAGAGAAAACAGATTTCAGGGGAACATTATCATTTGGGAAAGGGAGAGGTCAGGGAAAAAGAAAAACCCCAAAATAATTCTGTAAAGAAACATGTTACCAAACCCAATGGAAATCCAGTCAACCGCCACAGTAAAACCGAACATCCACACCGAGGTTTTGCAGAGAGAAAACGGAGAATTTACAAGGCACCAAGCAAGCAGTGGGCAGCTCATGCTTAAGACCCAACTTCAGTGATGGCTTACAAAAAATAAAATAAAACAAAATTCTGTCCTTTAGTTCACATAGTCTAAATAGGGAAGTGCAGGGTTCAAATAAAGTGCCATGTGGAAGATATGTAAGAGGTAAGTACAAAAGAATAGTAGTATCAAAACTGATCTAAAGCAGAGTTTATCAAACTCAGCACTATTGACATTTTAGACCAGATAATAGTCTAAAGGCAGGAATAAATTTCAGGAAAGCAGAAGTTACAGACAAAATCATAAATCAACATATGAAGGTTACACATTGGTTTGGCCTAGCACAGCAGGCTATCGTGAAGCAGGGACGTACAGGTGATAGGTGGATTTAAAGACTCTCTGATTTGTAATTGGTTAAGGAAGTGAAGCTTTGTCTAAAATGTGGGGTTGGCAGAAAAAAACTATATTATTGTCTGGACTGTGGGCATGACTTTCCCAGGCCCCTCAGAAAGAAATTTAGAACAAAGAATGGTGACCAGAGGTCAGGTCATCCCTTAGTATTCCCTTATCTGAGGTCTATGTGCCAGTGGATTCATTTGGTGGGGTCTGGGTTTCTGAAAAACTTCTTGCTTCTCAGGTTGCTCATTTTCTTCTCAGGGCTTGCTAGGTAACTGGAATTTTCCTTGAAGGAACTCAAGGTTTTCCTTTACTTCCATGCTTGGGAAGTCTGGCAAGCCCCTAAGAGGGATGGATCCCTGCTCCATCTCAGAGATTAAAAAAAATAAGATGTGATCAGAATGTTTGTGTTTCCCTAAAATTCATATGCTTAAACCTAACCCCCAAGGTGATGTTAAATAGTAAAGCCTACAGGAGGTGATAGCGTCATAAGGGTAGAGTAAAAAGAGGCTTGAGGGAGTTTTGTTTGCCTTTTCCACCATATGAGGATGAATTAAGAAGAGAACATCTATGATTTGGCCCTCACCAGAGTGCTAGTGCCTTAATCTTAGACTTCTCAGCCTCCAGAGCGGTAAGAAATAAATTTCAGTTACTTATAAGCTACCCAGTTTATGGTATTTCGCATGGCAGTGCAAATGGACTAAGACATAGGAGATGATAGAACAGCAGCTAAAGAGAGAAAGAGGAGACCATTTGAGAGGGAAGGAATAGTCAATGGTACAAAGAAACCAAGCAAGGTAAGAGCTGAATACTGGCCCTTTGATAGAGTGATCAGGAGCTTCTGATAACCTTTGCCAAGGCAATGTCAGGAAGGTCCAAGAATCTGATTGCAACAAGCAGGGGAGTCAAGCAGACAACTCTTTCAAGAATCATAGCACTGTTATTATTTCAATGACAAGATCGAGCATGTTTATCAGCTAAGAGAATGGACCCAGAAAAGGAATGATTAATAGTAGTAAGTCCTCCAGGAAAAGTTAGTGGAAATGAGGGATGTAGTTGGTGGAAGGGACTTATCGAAAAAGAGATAAAGACATCTGTACACAAAGAGGAGTTTGAAATAGGTGTGTGCACATTACAGAAGATGTTCATGCCTCTGAGAAGTAGAAGACAAGGCCATCTGCTAAGAATTAGATCAAATAAAGTCCTTTGATGGGAAAAGCTAGGTTGGGCACTCTAGAAGAGAATAAATATGTCTAATAACTATCACCGGAAATTGGAGAGAACTCAAACACAGAGAAAGCTGACCAAGTAGCTTTGAGGATGCAGTTGAGATCTGAACTCATTTGTAGGGGGGCCACTCTGGGGATGCGTAATTTTTCTGGGCTGCACTCAGCAGTTCAAATAAAGATGAAAGGAGAGGCAGAGATTGCTCATGTTTGGGGTTTTGCAGGAGAATTGTGGCAGAAGGTCCAACTAGTGGGGAACTCAGATTGTTGGTGAGAAACCAACTGACTGAATAAGGTGAGGGTGGGAAAAGAGAAGTCCAGAGGACTATGACAGGGAACTGGTGATGGATCATTTGGTGACACAGAAGTTGACTACAAATGGCCACAGGCTCTGACACCTCCCATTTGCAAGCATCTGCTCCACCTCTTGAGCCTGGGTGGACTCTGACTGCATTGTTTAATAGAGTATGGTGGAAAAGAAATGATGCCATGGGAGCTTTTAGGTCAGGTCTTCAGACACTGGCAGCTTCTACTCTTGGTCTTTGGAAAATCCACTCTTGAAGCCTGAGCAGTCATGTTAGAAGGTCACCTACGCTGCCAGAAAGAATACAGAGGGGAAGAGGAGCCCCCACGGAGCCATGAAGTCCAGCCAGTCCATAGAGGCACTGGGCATGTGAGCAAAACCAACCTGGACCCTCCAGACCAGATGAGCACCACTGAGCAACCCAGTCCCTGCAACGTGGAGCAGTGGAGCCCAGCCCGAATTCCAGACTCACAGAGTTGTGATGGAAAATGATGGGAAGTTGTGTTCTGGGTTGAGCTGGAGACTCCAGAAATGAGGCTTTCCCAAGTTTCACAGGGGCCAGGGTCTCGCCATGGGGGTGGACTATCAAAGCAGGTGGTGATAAAGATCTTGGTTGTTATTAATGTGTGGGAGAAAAATTATTACTGAAAGGCTGGGATGGGGTGGGGGAGATTTACTCAGGATCAAATTATTGCTAATCATTCCTGGCTGTTATTCTGAATTTCAAAAAAGGGATGTAAGTGGGGAAATGACTCACCAGCAGTTACCTCAGCTGCCACTGTGATGCCTGGTGACACATAATTAGAAAACAAATGACAGATTAGTTTAATAATATTCATTAGCAACTAATGAAACTGACAGTGTTTCCTATTGAAAGCAGGTTAGGTTGTTAGTTGATTTTAAGCAAATTATGCTCCACCCCCTGCACTGTCCCTCCCCCAACTGCCTTTCAGCTAAATGAGAGGTTGGAGGTAGAGTGAGGAGAGGACTGTAAATGGGTCATAAAATGGCATCAAGAGTGAGATGGTTGAGAGGACAGAGAGAATAAGAAGACAAAATCAGAATGGGAGGGAAGAGGTTCCTGGGATCCAGAGGGGAGGAAAGAGAAAGAAAGGGCTGGGCTTAAACTTTTGTTCCCAGATATCTTCAGACATCTAACTGCCCTCAAAAGCAAATTTCCATTTGCCTCTGGGAGGAAATGGTTAAATGGAGAAAAATCAGTGCTTGCTTTCAGGCATTGTTGTTCTTTTCTTTTTCCTTAAAAAAAAAAAAAAATTCTCCTAAGTAAGAATTTTAACGATATGCAGAAATCATAGCTGTCTTGCTGAATCGCTATAGGACTGACCCCCCTTGACAGTTCTTAAATTATTCAGCTATCAAGGGCCTGCTAAACATTAAATTAAGCATCCTCTCTCCCCTGTCCTAAACCATTAAGTTATGCAAATGCACAGATAATGGGGCATATGACAGCTGGAGGCATTAATCACGCAGCTCTGTCTCTGGGCTGTTGTTATGTAGAAACTGCATCTGCCAACAGACCGAGCAGCCACAATTAGATCTCACTTAATGGAATGAGGAGCCGCTACCTAGCCCTCCACACTCGTGTTAGGTTGTAGACCTGGGAGTGAATAAGGCACTTGGGAGATCTCACTGCTCTCATTCTTTCTCTCCCCCTACCCTCTCTTTTAATACCTGCTCCTCCAATTGAAATGAAAAATTACCTGTAATTGTTATCATTTGCAAACAAAACCTGTCAGAAGACAAACCTGCTGTTTACAATGGATGTTTTTGTTGTTCCCCGGGAAGGTTCTTAAGGGAATTTCTTTCATTTGTTTTTTTAACTAATTCTCCATCTTTGAGGGGAGGCTCAGGGCTGGGTAGTGGGAAGAAGCAAACAAACAGATTTCCCATTACAGCCTCCAAATTGCTGCCTTGAAGACGCAGACTGACTCACCCTGAAAGGCCGCTGGAGTACTCGTCAGCTTACCTGGAGTTCATTTGTGGCTGCTTTGCTTCCACCAAGATAATTGTAAAAGAAAGCAAGGCAGGCAGAGCCAAAGCTTAAGCTACCAGCCTCTCCCCCACAGGAAGCCATGAATTATACCCGCTGCGGAGACATCCCAATCATCTTCCAAAGAACTTCTGCTTCCTCATGATTTAACACACTCAATTTATAGCTTATGTATATTTTAAAATCCAAGTCGTTAAGCATTTGCACAGTGGTCTATTGCTTTGTATTTTATCTGTTTTTTTCAATTTTACTTGATTAGGATATGAAGACAACACAGATAGCTTTCAGGAGTACATGATTTGCTAACAGTTGCCATCTGTATGGGACATAAGTTGCTGTATCTTTTTTAATACCAAAACACTGGTTTCCAAATGGTTTCTCAAGAACAGTGCTCTATGGTTCCACACAGTACTTATGGGTAGAGAGGGGACCCCATGTAGAAGTGGATCGTGATCATGACCCTCCCAACGCCAAACAGCAAGAACGCTGTTTTTCACACAAAAGCTCAGTATGTGAAACAGTTACAAGGAACAAAAAAGTTCTGTTTCTAAAGTAGTTTCAAAACCGCTGTTCTCAAATGAGGTTAAGGAGACATGCAGACTTGGTCTCTGGTGACATGCAATCTCAAATCTGCTCTCCCTGCTTGCTAAAAATAGCATCATCCAAATGGCTAACAATCAATAGCACTGTTTTTGCTCCTCCCATCAAAAGTTCTCCAACACTTTTAGAAAGTCTACATATATTCATGAGCAAGAAACCAAGTGTAGAGAGGAGAGGTGATGATGTGCTAATAATTGAAGCCAGCCTGCCCTCCCTTCCCCGCTAATCCCACTAACTACCATTTCAGGCCAATTAGCTCCAAGCTGGGTCAGTGCTCCCTGAATGTAGGCCTCACCTCTGACCTTGAAAATGCTTGCACAGTGAGAGCGAGCAGGCCAGCTCATGGAAATGTGTAATTACTACCGGGGGAGGAAACTCATGAAAAGGTTTATCTGGTCAGGTTCAGTAAAGTCAACTCAAACATATATAGAACACGGGGTGCCCCTTCCCAGACTTCCAAGCCTGGCCATACTGTTTTTCTTTAAACCTTCAAACAGTTTCTTCCTACTAAGGCCCTTCCAGAGCCTGAATAAATCCAGTTACAAGATGACCTAACTCAGTCTCAGGTCCTGTTTCATCTGGAACAAGATCTCAATTGCTATGGGACTGGTTTCTTGGGTTTGAGACGGAGCAAGGAGCCCATCTTAAGGGCCTGCTACCTAACCCCCCAAACATGGAAATATAGGGAAGTCTTGAGTTCCTTCAAGGGAAATTTCAGGCACCTAGCTAGCCCTGAGAAGTAAGTAAGCAATTTGATAAACAAGAAGGTAATAGTAGACTGAAACAATAGCCAAGGAATTAAGAGTAAGGAGATGTTTGATTCCCCTACAGAAACTAAAAATAACATCTTAACATATGTCTGAGTTATTTTTCAGAAACTCGGATCCCACCCAAACATATCCACCAGCACATAGACCTCAGATAAGTGGGAACTGGGGGTTGTGCTCTGACCACAGTTCATTGTTCTAAGTTTCTTCCTGAGGGGCCTGAAGAAAGTCAAACTCATGAGAAATAACACTCCTTTCTGCTGACCCTGCTTTTTGTCTGCTGCACAGACCAAACCAGTTCATTGAGACTGTGGTATTGCAGTAAAGGAAGAGTATAATTAACGTGAGGGCGGCCACACAGAAGATGGAGTTATGACTTAAATCTCCCCAAAGGCTCCCCAAAGGCTCAGAGGTTAGGGTTTTTTGAGGATAGTTTAGTAGACAGGGGACTAGAGAATGGGTGCTGTTGATTGGTTGGGGATGCAATCATAGGGGTGTAGCAAACAATCCTTGTGCAGTGAGTCCACATTTGGGTGGGGGCCACAGGACTAGTTGAGCCATGGGTCATGAGTCCAGGTGGGCTCAGGCTGAAAAGCATCATGAAAGACCAATCGTAGGTTCTACAATACTGATGTTATCTTTAGGAGCAACTGCGGAAGTCACAAATCTTGTGACTCTGACCACATGACTCCTGAGCAGTAAGGGATTATAGAAACTATGTCTACATTTTAGCAGAATCCAGGACACTGTCATAATCCTAATCTCAGGGCTTCTCATTAGTTTTTGGTCTCTGAGCAAGGAGGGAGTTAGTTTTAGGGAGGGACTATTATGCTTGCTGTCAAGTTAAACTATAAACTAAATCTTCTCCATGGCTAGCTTGGCCTATGCCCAAAAGTGAGCAAAAACAGAGAGCCCATGAGGCTAGAAGCAAGAAAGAGTCAGCCACAAATCTGAGTGCTCCAAATGCAACCCTGTGTGACTCTTCTCTGCTTAAAAATTGTAGGAGAGTAATAACAACGCCCACAGGTTTGTAGTGAGAATGAATCTCTGTATCAAAAGACAGATTAACAAGAGAAAAAACAAACATAAATTTATTAACATATACATGGGAGACACCCAGAGAATGAGTAGTTCTCAAAGAGGTGGCTTCGAATTCCAACTTTTATCACTTCAACAAAGAACAGTCAGTTTTTAGAGAAGTAACAAGACAAAGGAAAAGTACTATAAACCAAAAATAAAATCATAAGCACTTCCAAACAACCGAACAGATCACCTCTTGACCAAGAAGACCCCAGAGAAACCTGGAAAACTGAATTTCTGGCCATGTCGGGAAGGGAAATAGGACATGCTTTGTGATATCCCATCCCTTTTGGAGTTTAGGCACAACTGACCAGCATGAATGTGTGAGCTCTGAAAATCTGAGGCAGGTCTCAGTTAATTGAGAAAGTTTATTTTGCCCAGGTTGAGGATACACACCTGTGACACAGCCTCAGGAAGTCCTGAGGACATGTACTCAAGGTGGTCAGGGCACAACTTAATTTTATACATTTTAGGGAGGCATGAGACATCAATATAGTGTAAGAAGTATATTGGTTCGGTCTGGAAAGGCGGGACAACTTGAAGCAAAGGCAGAAGACTCAAAGCAGGGATGGGGCTTCCAGGTCAAAGATAGGTGAGGGACAAATGGTTGCATTCTTTTGAGTTTGATTAGCCTTTCCAAAGGAGGCAATATGCATCTATCTCAGTGAGCAGAGGGATGACTTTGAATAGAATGGGTGACAGGTTTGCCCTGAGCAGTTCCCAGCATGGAGGGGACCAAGATATTTCTCTTTCGCAAATGTTAAAATAGAGATCATAAGACTGACAAAACAGACTCTGTAGTAATAAGATACCAAATTACAAACAAGACCTAAGGCCACGCAAGGCAAGGTGTGAAGTCACACCCCATAAACCATAAAATCTCATTCAAAGGCGTTCTGTAACCTGACATGTGGCTTACTTTCTAACCTGACTCTGATATAGTATGACAGATCTGTCACATGACAGCAGACTCTGAAGGAAATAATTTTTTACCTCAAAATATATTTCTCTGACGTATTTTGAAATGGCCCTACAAAGCCATCTTCTGTGGGGAAAATTTGCACCTGGAGAGATCTCCATTATTGCAGCCAGGCCTTTTCTTCTAGGCCTTTCTTGGCCTTTCTTGGATCTAGGAGAGATTAAGAGTCTGATGCCTTTAAAGGTCTGAAAAGAGACATTTACAAACTATTCTCCCTGAGAGCTGCTACCTAGGAGGCTTCATCTACATAACAAGAACCTTGGCCTCCACAACCCCTTTATCTTAATTCAAGAATTCTTTCTACTGATAGCTCAACTCTCTTAACCAATTGTCAACTAAATCCCTAAAACCCACCTATGACTTGCAAGCCCCCACTTTGAGATTCCCACCTTTTCAGGCTGAAAAAGTGTGTACCTTGCATGTATTGATTTGTGTCTTTGCCTGTAACTCCTGCCTACCTACATTGTGTAAAACCAAACTGATCTACCCACCTCAGGACCACTTACTTAAGGCTTCTTGGGATTGTGTTTTCTCCAGTCTGTGATCACTCATATTGGTGCTCAAAAAACTTCTTTAAAATGTACTACAAAATTTGGCTTTTCCATTAACAGTGCTTTGAGTGTCTCTGGGCAGCAGCATGGGGAAAGGCAAATAACTGACAAATAACAGCTAGTTAGTAAAGCTTGCTATTACACGTTTCTCTGGTATCATCTCCAGGCCAATGGAGGGTCTAAAAGGTGTCCTCAGTGGTTAACATTAGTTCTCCCTGGTGGGCGGGTGGGTGGGATACCTTTGGTCTTTGTAAATTTATGTCCTGTTTCTATGCAAATAGAAGAAGGACAGAGAGTTCTCCTGCACCTGTTTAATTAACTTCAACTCAATAATCCTTTATATTTTGGGCAGGCATGTTTTGGTCTCCCACTTTTCCACCAACAAACTTCTGACCCAGTTAAGGGCAGGTTCCAGCTTTATTCATTCTTACCTATGTTGCTGTCAGGGCAGAAAATCTTCCCTTCCACTTTCTCTGAAGTTTTGCTGGAGTGAACTGACAACAAACAAGTTAACAGGAGAAAAGGCATACAAATGTATTATGTGCATAAGCATGGTAGCCATACAAAATATGAGACCCCGGCCAGGCACAGTGGCTCATGCCTATAATTCCAGCACTTTGGAAGGCTGAGGTAGCCAGATCACATGAGGTCAGGAATTTGAGACCAGCCTGGCCAACATGGTGAAACCCCATCTTTACCAAAAATACAAAAATTAGCTGGGCATGGTGGTATGCACCTGTAGTCCCAGCTACTCAGGAGGCTGAGACAGGAGAATTGCTTGAACCTGGGAGGTGGAGGTTGCAGTGAGCTGAGATTGTGCCACTGCACTCCAGCCTGGGCAACAGAGTGAGACTGTCACACACACACCAAAAAAGAGAGACCCTAAGAAGGGCCAGATGCAGGCTTAAATACCCTCTTCATAGGGGAGAGGGAAGTAGGCACCTGTAGGCAATTTTAGAGAAGCACATTTTTAGGGCGAATGAATAGACTCAGGAGGCACATATCTTACAAATGATTCTCTTTGGAATTCAAATGAACCAAGAAGCAGACAATGTCTTGTGACAAAGTCTGTCCAGGTGTGGCTCCATTCCTCAGTTCTACCTGAGATGGATAATGAAATTTCAGGGAGGGAATGGAAGGCAATTGTGTTCTTTCAAGGGGGTCTAGTTTAAGGCAGATAAGGAAATTTCAGATAAAAATTCCACCCTGGACTAGGGGGAGGGAGGAGACAAGAGAGGTCTGAGTGCTTAGTACACAATACAAGGTTTGAAAAATGGTCTTTCCATGCCTTGTGACTCCCGTCCCCCAATCCCATGTTAAATGAACAATTACATAACAATTCTCATATCTAATATACTCAAAGTACAACTTGGGCTGCTTGTTAGAAAAACAATTCAAGTGCACAAGCGAATGGATACCTCACCCCCTTAGTTATGCATCTAGAGGCCCCACCTGGTGGATCTCAGTAGAAACACTACTCCCCATTCCCTAAAATCTGTCAACCCCGTTACTCCCACCAGGTCTAGCAGTCGTCTTCCCCTGCCTGTCCTGCAACACACAACACTAAGTGTGCTTTGTAGCACTTATTACTCATTTTAAAAGTCATTCTATTCACGTATTTCTTTTCTCACTTATTGTTCATCTTCTCACTAGAGTGTGTAAAGTCCACAGATGCACATCTGTCTCAGGCTCCATCTCCTCATCTGTGCAGAACGCAGTGCCTTGCATTTAGGCATCTGAAGGGGGCGACTGGGGAAATGGTCATCTGCAAATTCCAGTGGGCCTACACACTCCCTTCTCTAGAGGCTTTCAAACTACTCCTGCTCTTCTTCCTCTCCATAAACACTGTCTGAATAGCCTAAAGAGGCAAAAAAAAAGGCAGAAAGTCAATGGAAAATACCATGTTTTCATCCTGGAGCAGTGGTAGAGATTTATCAGGCAAAGCACTTTGGTTGCTTTTAACCTCGGTTGGATTTTAAAATGTTGGAGTCCTCTGGAAATGCTGATTTGCATAAAACAAACAAACAAGTATCATTCTTTTGTGATGATTTTCATTTTCAAAGATCCTAGTACCCACTGTGCTGCTAGCATGTGGTCTAAAGCTGAGCAAAGCTTTCCATTTTTGTCCCAATGCTTAAACCTTCTAGGAAGACTGTTCGAGAAAGTGCCACCCATGAAGGTTAGCTTGGGGGAAATAAAGCTGAAAGATGATTTCACTGAGGTAGCTTAGAAATTTAAAACAATACTTAAATTGCAGATGTGATTTGCATCTTCTGGCTGCAAGGACTAGACTTAAATTAGGATACTGAAGGAGGTTTTACTGTCTTCCTTAAGATACATTAAATTATACAAATATCAGATCATTTAATTGAACAGAGTAGGAGGGACAAGTATAGGCTTGCTGAGCAGCTGCTCTACATTTCTGGTACTCTGTTTTATTCAGAAATACTTTAGGACTTAACTGACAGGAACCCAACTTATACTAGCATAAGTGAAAACAAAAGAAATTGATTGAATTGTATAACTGAAAAGTTCACATAAAGGTCTAGCATCAGGTATAGCTGGATCCAGGTTCTTTACAGAAGGCAGGTGTTATAAGATCTTTAATTTTCAAGTGTTTAAGCATAATATTACACATATGTTGATTGCTTCAATTCTAGAAAGAAGTTGTAGCTCAAATAGACACTGATATAAGAAAGGGAACCTGCCAGAGGCATTAACTTTTTTTTTTTTTTTTTTGAGATGGAGTCTCACTCTGTCGCCCAGGCTGAAGTGCAGTGGCATGATCTCGGCTCACTGCAACCTCTGCCTCCCAGGTTCGAGCAATTCTCCTGCCTCAGCCTCCCAAGTAGCTGGGACTACAGGTGCATGCTGCTACACCCAGCTAATTTTTGTATTTTAGTAGAAACGGTTTCACTGTGTTGCCCAGGCTGGTCACAAACTCCTGAGCTCAGGCAATCTGCCCTCCTTGGCCTCCCAAAGTGTTGGGATTACAGGCGTGAGCCACTGTGCCCAGCCCTGGCAATAACTCTATATACTTCTATTATCCACATCTCCATCAACACCTAAGGCTTTGCCAATTAATATAATGATTAGAAAATGCTAGCTGGTTAAGTAGCATGATGGGTGTTAGGAATGGTTTCTCAATGGTAAAATTAAAGCTATTCAAGATATGTGGGTTGGCCAAAGTAGTTTTGAGAGACTCTTCCCTCTTGCAAGAAGTGTGTATAACCATTTCCTCAAGACCTACAGCTTTTGCCCCTATGCTGGTCTCCGGTGCTTTATCTTTAACCAGTCACGTGTCAAGTCACGTGTTTGGAAGATTTCTGGTTGCATCATGCTAACCTTAAGGTAAAAGAAATTGCCTCTGGGATACCATCATCTCTATCTCGAGTGAATCTTTCATGCAGAGACACTGATGTGGCCACTCTGCAGACACAGGACAAACCCACACCCAAAGTTTGGTTCAGATATGGAGACTGATGATGCTGTCAAGCACACATCCCTACCCACCCATAATTGAGTTCCCTAGGGAGAGTAGGGCAGGCCTCTCAAGCTTGTTTGAACCTGCTTGAAAAGATAATATCTCGGCCTGTTCAGGCTATGACAAAAAATACCATAAACAGGTAGGTTTATAAACAACATATTTATTCCTCACGGTTCTAGAGGCTGGGAAGTCCAAGATCAAGGCACTAGCAGACTTAGTATCTGATAAGGACCAGCTTTTTGGTTCATAGACAATGCCTGCTCACCGTGTCTTCATATGATGAAAGGACTACAGTAATGTTCTGGGTCTCCTAGAATCAGTGTCATTTCAGAGACTGTGGCCACTATTCCCCAAAAGTTCTAATTATGTTTTTTTCCCCGGTGCATAGTTACCATGGTAAAAGGCCACAAGTCCTTCCGGGGAAGGCTGGGAGAGAGATTAACAGTATGAGTTTTCAATAGTGTGTCAGGGTCCTTCCTCAAGTCAACACAATCTCTCCTTCACTCAAGGGGTTCTGGGTCTATAAACTGGTTCAAGTCTAAGAATTTATTGAAGGACCATGACTGTTTTAATTATTCAAGTTAGACTTTTGTTCATGTGACCTGAAATTTTTCTGCTTATAGGGATCAAGAATGTAATAGGCTTCCTATCTATTTCACTTCTAAGAACACCATGATTATTAACTAGCCGTGCCATAGATGTGTGTACATTGGATTATTCTGATTGCTGCTTTGACTCTGCTGTCCATTTTGGTAACTATGCCTACTTTGCCTTTGGTGATTGTGTGTCACCAGCTGGCCCCTGGCACACCAGATCCAATCACTCCCACTGTATTAAGCTTTCCAAATGAGTGACTGTAGTTCCCCCCATAAAATCTGGCCTACAGAAAGAGTGATCACAGAGCTCTTCAGTGATGCTTGGGCTCCCCTCACAAATTAATTTCTCAAAGTATCAGTGAAAGTTATATCTTCTGGACCCTCCCAGTTTGGGTAGGTCTTAAATGACAAATCTACTCTAACATTTTAATCCTCCCAAGCCTTTTAATCCCCTCCTCTACATTAAACCAAGGGAGATTGAACATTATCCAGTTAGCTCACAGTGGGCCAATTTTTGATCCATGTTTCAGCCAAACAAACTGTTAGAGCACTTTCTAACTCCCCAAGCCCTAACATTAAATTCAGAGTCTCTGCTTAGTGGGCCCACATCAATAAATTCAGCCTGATCCAACTTTATGTTTCTTCCACCATATCCCATGCACTTAATATTCATTTTCACACATGCCATAAATTAGAAATTATTTATGCTTACATATATTAGAAAACCTAGTTATTTCGGAGTATAGTACACCTCCTCATGGGTCATACTTTGTACCTTATCTTTAGGTGACTACTGGAACTTGAGTCTAGTTAAAGATCTAAAGCCAACGGGGCCAGCGGGGAAAGTCCTGAAGAGAACTAGCACCCTCTTGCATGACAACTGTCAGAGAGGAAGCCATTATTACTATTTCCTCAGGTAATGCTGTGTTAATCCCTGCAGGCAGGAGGTTCCTGTCACTGGCAAAAAAAAAGACTCATCAGAACTGAGGGGCTCAATGTCCCCCAGCTTCAGAGTCTTTCCACATTTCCCCATCTGAACTTACAGAAGCCCATTCTTTCCCAATCAGTGACCTCGCTTTAACAGTAGTCACCCTGCTGAGCTGGGAGTTCAACTTGCACTATAATTCAGACAGTCACAGGATAAGGTCCTACATTTAGTTTGTGGCAATTTTAGCCCTGCAGCTCCAGGAAACAAGGCTTTCCCCTCAGACCTTAGGTCATTAATGTGGCACTTGTGCTAAAAATTCAAATCCCTAAGCTTATCCTTCTCTTTCACCACTTTGCCCAGTAATGTTAGGAGAAAACAATCAATGTCATTATATTCCTTAGTTTTCCAAAAATGTTCAAGAGTATCATATACAGAGTTACTTAACTTCTTGCTTCTTATAAGTGGTTGATTAGGAGTACCCAAGGTAGATGTTTTGCATGTGTCTATAAACAGTTCATGCCATGGACTATCAGTGCTCTTTTTATTTCTGAAAATAGTCACTAGCATCTTTAAATTGAATCATGTTAGAGAGACAATTTCAGAAACCATTCAACCAATTCAGAACTCTCATCTTTAAAATTATGTTTCTCTAGAACCACTGTCAATACCAAAGTCTGTATTAGTCAGGGATCTCCAGAAAAATAGAACCAATAGGATATAGAGAGATGAGAGAGGAGATTTATCATGGGAATTGGTTCACATGATTATAAAAGCCAAGAAGTCTCAGGATATGCCTTCAACAAGCTGGAGAGCCAGCAAAGCTAGTGGTGCAATGCAGTCCGAGTCCAAAGGCCTGAGAATCAGAGGAGCCAATGGTGTAGCTCCCAGTCTCTGAGGTCAGAGGCCTGAGAACCAGTAGCCCACATCTGAGATCAAGGGAAGATAGATGTCCCAGACCAAGAAGAGAATTCACCCTTCAGTTGCCTTTTTGTTCTATTTAGGCTCTTAAGGGATTAGATAATGCCCACCTACATTGATGATAATACATTTTATTTATTCCCTTATTGTTTCAATTGATAATCTCTCCCAGGAACACCCTCACAAACACACTCACAAATGTTTTACTGGACACCTGGACATTCCTTGGCCCAATCTAGTTGATATAAAATTAATCATCACCAAAAAAGGAGACTAGCGTGGGTTTTTATTGTGATTAGCGAGTGTTGCCAGGGAGAGTTCACACAAAGAAAGAGGCTAATGTGATTTGAATCTCCCTCCCTGACAAAGCAGGGAGCACCCAGGCCTTCTCATCACCTTGCTCACATGTAGGGAGGGAGGAAAAGAATGAAGATGGAAGTTTAATTTGTCAGCAAAAATCAAAAAAGTGAAATCAGACTCTATTGCAGACCTAAAAGAACAGATTTTGAAATTCATAAAGTTAATAAAACAAATTTAACTGGCTCTTGCTTGAAATAAAATATTTATTGTCTATCTGTCTATATCATAGAATTTGTTTGAGACTTGCTCTTGTTATAATCCAGGAGCAACGTTAGCACAGTTGACCTTATCCACCTTAAACCTTTCAGTGGCAACAATTACTAATCAAAAACACTCCTGGGTGTTACTTGATCAAACTGTTTTAGGTAGGTTTGCAAATACCTCTGCATTCCTTCATGTTAAGCCTTTTCTTAGGCAGCTTCTCTGCAAGTGGTGGCAAAAGCTTAGCACACTAGCACTGCAGTGACCCCAACCAGGGAACAGGCCTCTTTTCTGATGAATCCAACAACCCTCTAGCTTGGGTCATATGCCTGAACTGGAACCAAATCTTGGATGGGCCAGGCCAGGCCAGACTCACCTGCTCTTCGAGAGAATCAGGTTATTCCGTGAAAACCACAGGGGCTTCAAGTGAGAGAGAGGGCACACAACAACAGCAGTCATCCACTTCACATGCTTTTCCAGTCAGGGATAAGACTGGTCCTTTCTTAATACAACTTTGCTTTCCAAAACTGCAATTGCCACATGGTATACACGTACAATGGAACATTATTCAGCCATAAAAAGGAATGAAGTACTCATGCGTACTACCACATAGATAAACCCTGAAAACATTACACTAAGTGAAAGAAGCTAGACATTTTAAAAGCCACATATTGTGTGACTCTGTTTATATGAGATGTCTAGAAGAGGAAAATTCAGAGACAGAAAGTAGATTCGTGGTTGCCATGCAGTAGAATGAAGCCTGCTGATAGGTATGGGGTTTCTTTTGGGGGTAATGCAAATGCTCTGGAATTAGTGCGATGGTTGTATAACGTTGTGACTATACTAAAACAACCACTGAATTGTATACTTTCAAGAGGTATTTTATGATTTATGAATTAAGTAACAAAAAATTAGAGCTTTTCTTTTTAAGGCAGCAAATGTGACTTTACAGATAGAACCACTTCTAGCAGAGGGACGTTGACACTACATGCCTTGGATCCCTTCTGCCTCAGTGACCAAGATAGCCCAAGGAGGCTCCAGTCACAAATGAAATGATACTTTATTCAGTGGCAGGTTATCCATAACCTTGCCTTTCCTAAGGCTTTGTTCCTTCAAAACACAATTTCTCAGGCTAGTGTTCTACTGATGGCCATTGCTCAAGAAATTCAGAAGCACTGGATGAATTAAAGTATAAAAACTTTCCTCCTGCAGAATTTCTGCAGCAGGGGGGACTCATGATGCTAATGAACATTGTGAATCACTAAGAGGAAAATGGGATATGTCTCCTACCATTAATTTGACTGTAGAACGATGTATTTGGTTTTTCTCTGAAGAACATCCTTTGGAACTAATTTTTCATGGAAAGTGATTTGAAAACCACAGCTCTCCAGCACTAACTGGCCCTTCATTTCTTTGGATTCTGAGAGATCCACCATAATAAACAAATCCTATTACAATTGACTTTTTCTTTTTCTTAAATTTACTCCAGGGTTTGATCCCTGGCCTTGTCCTTTGCTGACTGTGTGACTTTAAGCAAATTCCTTGGGTCCCTCTGCAATTCAGTTTTCCATCCATCAAATGGGGTATAATTCCAACCTCCCAGAGGTATTGGAACAATCAATTGAGGGCCAAAATAAGATGCCTAGCACAGTACCTAGTAAAAAGCTAGTGCTTAATAACTGTGCATCCTCTTTCCTTCTCAAATTTATTATAAGTTCTTCACAAAGAAGTAGGTCTATGTCTAACTGCCACAATGCAGGTATGGTGCTATGCCCCATCACAGACTTTGTATTTGCTAAATGAGTGTGTAATGCCCCGCTGGACCCACATCCCTGAGCCACACAAATCCAGAGTAGACAGTCCAGAAATGGAAGAATTCTGGAGCTCACCACACACTCTGTACTAGAAGAAGTTTCACAAAACCCCCCACAAAATACACCTCTCTGCCTGGCTATACTTTGCTTGCTTTATAAGGATCTCAATGTTCCAAAGCTTTGCTTGAGTACACTGATGACATGAGCTGCTTTTCTGATGCAGGCAGATGGATGATCCTAATGCAGAAAGCATTAAAGCAGAGAGAAAAATCAGTCCACAGCCTGGAAAACCCAACACTGACGCACAGAACGACATTCTTCAGGAGGCACGCTGGTTAAGAACTTGGACTTGGGAACCAGATCACCTGTGTTTGAATCAGGCCCAGCCAAATGTGACTTTTAGTAGATGCTTAACCTCTTAATGCCTCAGTTTCCAGTCTGAACACATACAGTGTTGTGATGGGGATTAGAATAAGTGGAAAATGCTCGGGGTGAAATCATAATAAGTACTCAGTAAGTATTGGTGGTTATTATACTCATAATAATTGGCATTATTATTATTAGTGCTTTATATCACAAACCCTTTTCAGCTCCGTTCTACCCTTCTCGCATCTAATAATACTCTAACCTCATGGGTGAAACAGGAAAAGACGGAAAAGTTATTAGACTGAAAAGACTCAAGCAATACCATCAGAATTACTAAAGAAACTTTGTTCATAGAACAAGTGTGACCATTACTTTTTATTAGTATTAAAAGGGAACTTTTAGGCTGCAAGACCTTAAAAGGGAAGTAGTGATTACTAGAATGGTGTACTTTGAGCCACACGACTAGTTAGTACCTTCCCTTGTCACTAGGAGCCATGAAATCTATTATGTTCCCTTAGGAGAGCAGTTTTCAATGAGAAATTGCTACATTTGTAAGGAACATACTGACCATGATAGATTTTATTCACATCTACGACAAAATTGGACGTGACTAAAAGGTTTGGGCAGCTCAATTGTCAGCATCAAAACCTAGAAACAAATGTCATGATACCCATAAAAATGCCTTATGTGTCACAGGACACTGATCTAAGCCTGTAATTCACGTTCCAGTGTAGGCGGCCCTGAAGGCATTTCAGATCAGTGGATTCAAGTATGTTTAGCAGAACGACCCTCTTCTCAAAATCTTACAGAGAACCCAACTATGTAAACCTAAAACTAATATTGCCGAGTCACTCTGGGTTGAAAAACATAGAATGGCAGTTGAGTGGCCCCCGAGCTCTTCAAAGAAATGAAGTTTTCAGGCTTCTTAAAGAACGTTTCAGGCTCCATGAAGTCATATGAGGTTCCATGAGCCACCCTCCGCCTCCACCCATAAACTCAGACATTAACTTGGAAAAGATCAAGGTCGGGGGAAAGAGTGTTGCCATAAAAGAGCCTGTACCATTATTCCCAAAATACGGATCACTCTCTGAAGGGACCTTTTACAATTATTAGATCGTACGAAGTTCTAAACTGCATTAAACTAAATATCATTAACTTTTTTCCTTCTAATCAGTAAGGGGTGACTCTTGAGGAATATCAGACCTGCTCTAGGCAAATTGAAGAAACTACATTTTTTTCTCTGTCCATTTCAGTTGTAGTTTAAGTACACTTGCAACCTTGTGTACTTGCTAATGTCTTTCTCACTGTAGTAATTTTTTGATGGGGCAAAGGGGACTCTCCTGTGCTTTGTGAGACATTCACCAGCATCCTTGGCTTCTACACATTAGTTGCCAGTAAAACCCCCAAAGTTGTAACAACCTAAAATATCTCCAGGCATTGCCAAATGTCCCTCAGAAAGGAAAACACTCCCAGTTGAGAACCCTATTCCAAGACTGACCCCTTTCCAGACCATTTCCCATAGTGGCAGGAGAAATCTAAGATGTCAGTCTAACCAGCGTACCCCCTGGCTTGAAGTCCTTCCATTTGTTCATTTGGTCAGGTGGTAAACAATTGAGAGTACCTGCTGTGTGCAGAGACCCGCACCCAACCTTCAGAGGGCTCCCTTTGACTTTAGGCCCTTGGCCTGAAAGTCTGAACCCATCTCAACTGGCACATTGACCACCTGCATCCCTTACCAACCCAGTCATCATGTGATACCTGAAGTCTTGTTCTTACCCTTGAGATTTTGCACTTGCTTTTCTCCGTGTCTAGAAATCCCGTTCAACCTATCCACCTACTTGGGAGCTTTTTTATTAAAACCATTTGACAAAGCTCCATCTATGTGACAGGCTCTGGGGATACAGTTAACAAACCAGACAATTCCTGCTGTGCAAAGACTTGATTATTGCCCCAATATCATCAGACATATTTCACTCTGCACCTATTCTGTCCTGTTGTAATTGCGGGTTTGTGCATCTGCCTCTTCCTAGAGAGGCAGAAATACTCCTTTACAAGCTTCTATATGTTGTTCTGCGCCCACCACTTCTGTTAAAAGAATGAATTCAGTAGTTTAGTGTTTTCACTTACTCAAATTCAAAATTTTGAGGGCTACAACAATAGGAGAGAAAGATAATCCACAAAGGAATATTCAACCCAAAAAGGAACATTAAAATACATATTTTTATAGTACACTGTAAAGACAGAAAAATGACAATAGCTATTAGAGTTGGAGAAATGAGTAATCAACTAATTTCAGTTCTACTAATTTTAAGACTGCTGGAGAAAAATAACCCTGGCTGAAGCTAATGTTGAGACTTCTCTTCAAAAGCTTTGTGCCAGCCAAAAGCTATGTATTAGGCTAAATCTCTGCTGGCTTCTCTAAATTTGTGTCCAGACAAATTGCAAACATCACACCATCCAGTGGTCACTGTGAGTCTGCTTTTAACAGACTGATTGATTTTTATAATGTTCCAGGCAATTTCAAGTTGTCAGTAAGAACTAATTCTGCCTCGTTACTGCCTTCACTCTTGGCAGCTCTGTGACCACTTACTGGTTTTTGTCTTCATGTTCATTTTCTTCTGCTAATTCTAAAGTCTTTTTTCCCTTCTCCAACCCCATTCAAAGGTCTAAAGCTATAATCAGAGGGAGCCCCCCAGCACAATTACAGGTAAAAGTATCAGCTCTTTTTATTGGCTCCAAAGTTGAACCCTAAAGCCTTATACCGCATGAAACCTTCTGCAAAACCAAAACCCATTAAAGCCTGCAATACTATATTACTTAATCCATCCAGCCACTCGGTAGTTGAAGTCCTCTCTTGAGTTGATATTAAACCAACTTGTCAATCTGTAATTCTCTTCATTTCATGCAGTTTGGGAATAGAAGCTGACTGGTGCTGACTCTCCATAAGTATCTCCATACAATCTAAAATAGGAATGACTTATGAACTGCTTTACTCAGAAGCCATATGGCGGGTGAGGCCTCATAGTCATATGAGAGCTCAACAAGTGCATTACACAGTGGCAGAATTATTAAATATATTCCTAGTAGGGCTTACATACTCAGAATCAACTTCTTGCCATTAAGCAGAAACATGGGCAATTATTCCCATTTATGCCACACATACTTCTTAGGCAGTGGAAACTGCTGTAAGGCCTTTAACTCAGTATAAACACTAGTGCATACCCTGCCAAATATTAAAAAGAAAATACTCTATGCTTTTTCCCAGTTGATCAGATCTATGCTTTAGGAAGAAAGAATGACAGATCCTCTGATTTACCAAGATTATATACGTGATACCCTATCCCACAGGATTACCAGGAGCCCAACATCACTCTTCAGGTAGAACCACGAAGATGAATAAGACACGCTTATGCCCTTGAGGAACTCAATCAACTGAAGCCCATAAAAACTGAGACAGTGACATAAAAGAAGTATAGACTCTAGAGGCCCACAGAGGAGGCAGCCACTGATTCTATGGGAGGTAAATGTCAGGCAGAGTCCCACAGAGAAGATGAGAAGAAAGCTGTGCTGGGATGAGGAGTGGAGACTGGAAGGAAATTAAAGAGGAAGGAACTGCTGAAAGAAGATGGGGCAACACTCCAGACAATGGTTAAGGCACAGCCAAAAGAAGGCTGCTAGGTAAGAGTCATGACTATCCCAGACATCAGAAATTTTAAATAAAGATGGTGCCTCTCTGTTTTATAAGTAATCAAGATAGCCTTAACCCTCCCCTCAGCTTAACTAAACTTCACACAAGCTTCTTCCTGACTCTGGTCCCTCACAGTTCCTAACTGTAGACATGCATTACAACAGATCAGATACAACTAATTACTAAACATTTTTTAGAGTATTT
>NW_012102699.1:416450-427335 GCF_000951045.1 Mandrillus leucophaeus
CCTCGGCCTCCCAAAGTGCTGGGATTACAGGCATGAGCCACGGTGCCCGGACTACATGCTACTGATTCTTAACATTTGTCCTTGCACATTTAACAGAAATCTCAAACTTAACATGTCCAAGACTAAGCACTTCCCATGCCCTGCCCCAAACTTGTTCTTCCCACATTCTTCCCCATCTGAAGAAATGCCAACTCTGTCCTTCTAACTGGTTAAAAACCAAAACCTAGAGTCATCCTGATTCTACTCTTTCTCATATAACTATACACAATTTGTCATGTCACCCTGATGCACTTTCAAAATACGCTCAAATTCAGTTGGTTCTCACTTCTCCCCTCTACCCTGGTCCAAGCCATCACCTCTCACCTCGATTATGGCAGCAACCTACTCATGGATCTCTTCCCTTCCCACCCCACCCCCAGTCTATTCTTATCCATCTCCAGCAAGCAGATGGAGCCTTTTAAAATACAGGTCTGCTTCATCACTCACCCTCTCCAAACTTCCCTAAGGGGTCCCATCTCATTCAGGACATAGCCACAGCCCTGCAGTGGTCTAGAAAGCATCACATGACTGATCCCCACAGCTCAGCTGACCATGGCCCCCACAACTCTGAGAATGATTCTCACTCCAGTCATTCTCACTCCTTACGCTTCCTCAAACACACCAGGCCCTCTCCCATCTCAGAACCCCTACACATGCTGTTCTCTCTCTCCCTGAGGCACTTTTCCTCAGATACTCTCACCCCCTTAGGCCTCCACCCAAATGTCACTTTTGCAGCAGGCCTTATCTGACAATTGTATTTCAAATTGAACCTCCTCCTCTCCTTTCCCTGGTTGATTTTTCTCCAAATTCTTATTCTCTAATATACTACATGTTTTTCTTGATAGTTCTTTATTACATAGGTTTTGTTTTGTTTTGTTTTTAAAGACAGGGTCTTGCCCAGGCTGCAGTGCAGTTGTGCAACCATGGCTTACTACAGCCTCCACCTCTCAGGCCCAAGTGATCCTCATGCCTTGGCCTCCTGAGTAGCTGGGACTACAGGCATACACCACCACACCTGGCTAATTTTTATATTTTTTTGTAGAGATAGGGTTTCGCCATGTTGCCAAGGCTGGTCTTAAATTCCTGGACTCAGGAGATCCATCCACCTCAGCCTCCCTAAGTGCTGGGATTACAGTCATGAGCCATGGCATCTGGCTGTGCGTACCTCTCTTGACTGAAATGTAAGCTCCATAAAGGTGGATATCACCTGTTTTGTTTGTTGTCATATCTCCAGGAACTGGAACCGTGCGTAGCACCTACCATGTGCTCAGCTGTGAGCGAATGAAGGCAATGAGAGAGATTAGTAGTCAAAGAGGATAGGGAATAAAAGGATGCAGCAATGCCAGAAGTAAGGCTACAGCGCAGGTCCAAACAAGCAAGAAGGAGGTCCTGAGCATGGGCAGTGGAAGAATAGACAAAACTGTAGACACAGAAACTAGTCTCTTCTGAGAAGGGGATGTGGTAGGAAGTGTTCTCAAACCTACTTGGCCATGGAATGCTTTTGGGTGCAAGTATCTTTTAGGTCTGTAATTCAACAGACCCCGCCCTTGGAAAAGCCAGGATTATATGTTCTCCGATGGTTTCTTTTCCCTCCAAAACTAAAGCTTGAGTCCAAGTCAAAAATCATAGCAATTTGGGACATTAGGCTACATGGTCTCTTGGTTACATAGTAGCCACCATTATGGAAACCCATATGCTGTGTGAGCATCCCACCTGAAAGACAAAGACTGGCCAGGAGTGGGGCCCATGCCTGTAATTCCAGCACTTCAGGAGGCTGAGACAGGAGGATCAGCCAGGAGTTTGAAACCAGCCTGGGCAACATAGTGAGACCCTCTCTCCACAAAAAAGAAAAAAAAATTGTAAAACATAGCCAGGCATGGTGGCACATGCCTATGGTCCCAGCTACTTGGGAAGCTGAGATAGGAGGATCACTTGAGCCCAGGAGGTTGAGGTTACAGTGAGCTATGATGGTGCCACTGCACTGCTGCCTCGGTGACAGTAGGAACCTGTCTCAAAAAAATAAAGACAAGGACTAAAATTGCTCTATGAGTTTTAGAATCCTCTCAGTCTCCAGTGACAGAGAGACTAACTGGCATGACAAAGACATCCAATCGTCTCATGTAACAGGAAACCTGGGAGCAGGCAGCCCAGATGCAGTGATAATCTACCAATCTCAGGGATCCAACTAGCTTCTGTCCAATTTTAAATTCTTGTTTTCAGAATATGTTTTCTAATTCTGCTAATGCAGCACAGCCAGAAATGAAAATTCTTTTTTTTTTTTTTTTGTTAACTCAGGGTTGCAAACTGGCTGCTACTTCTCCAGGCATTGTATCTTTGTAACAGTGTGCTACACTAGAAGAAAAGGATGGGCAAAAAGCTTTCTCCTCATAAAATAACTTTTTAATTTCTCAGATAAAAAGACATAAAAGTCAGCTGGACATGGTCACTCACACCTGTAATCCCAGCACTTTGGGAAGCCAAGACAAGAAGGAGGTCAGGAATTTGAGACCAGCCTGGGCAACATGTCAAAAACCCCATCTCTACTAAAAATACAAAAATTAGCCTGGCATGGTGGTGCACACATGTAGTCCCAACTACTCAGAAGGCTGAGGTGGGAGGATTCTTTGAGCCCGGGAGATGCAGGTTGCACAGTGAACTGAGATCAAGCCACTACACTCCAGCCTGGGTGACAGAGAGACCCTGTCTTAAAAAAAAAAAGAAAAAGAAAAAGAAAAAGAAAAAGAAAAAGAAAAAGAAAATAAAAGAAAAAGAAAAAGAAATTGAAAATCTTTCCCAGAAACTGCCAAGGGACTCAGCAGCCAGTGGCATGTAGCCACTTAGAGCTGCACTAAAGGCTGGCAAAAGGAAATGGGTTTATTACAACTGGCCTAGACCTCCCTAAGCCATCCCCTAGGGCTGAAAAAGAGCCCTTATTCCATAAGGTCAGGGGATCTCCACCCCTACCTCAACAAAATAGGGGAGTCTCCGTGAGAAAGAAGTGCGGGTAATGGCAGGTTGCATGGGTCACTGAGTCACAGCTCCCATGAATCTGATGACTTTAATGGCCACCAGCAGCTCCTGATGGTCCATGAGATGCACATCACCCACTAGCCTTGACAGGCAGTGGCATCTGGAAGTACGGTGTTGGGAAGTGTCTACAAATGAAGCATTTGTAGGATCCAAGGAAGGAAGTGCTGTGCTTTATAGCAATGGCTGCAGTGCACATGGCATAGGGGACTCACAAGCAGCTGAGTGCCCTGTGTGGCAAATCTCTTCTTTCCTTACTAGACTGTCCCCACCCTGTGACAGGTGAGCTTCAGTTCATCCTAGTCTAACGGCAGTTCCTATTTTCTTCCCCAACAAAACTAGTCCCCACACCACCGTGTCGGCGGCTGCTGCTGCTGGACATCTGAATGTAATCTGCTCATATTGAAGAGGAAAGGAGGAAGCCCTGGAGAGGCATCGGCAGGTGGAATCCCACATTCCTCCCGACATCTGATTGAAGCACAAGTAAAACAAGCCTGATACTGTCCTCACCAAGTTCTAAAGATGACGAACTGTACTATACACACAACCCTTGAATCAGAACTTGAGATAAATCGATTTGGAAACTTTGTACCTGAAAAAATTGTCTCAACCTGAGAGCACCAGTATGTCTGCATCATTTTTAGCATCAATTTTTGCAAACCACTTTTCGGAGGCACTATAGCAATAAGTCTCAAGTGTTCTATTTCCAAATCTGAGCATTTTTATGCAAACTTTTCATCTTCCTGGGGCATGCGAGTCCAAGAAAAGCATTTCATTTATTGAAAGGTCTGCATTGCAAAGCTTTGCCCTGCTAGAATGCAGGCTCTATGACAACGAGACTTTTGCCTGGTCTGTTCATTCAGTATCCTCAGCACCTAAGCCACTGCGCCTCCTCATCTTAAAGCGTTCCACAACTACTTTTCAGATTAATGTCACAGGATGTGCTAATGTCACAGGATGTGCCATTCCTC
Organism: Mandrillus leucophaeus; assembly: GCF_000951045.1. Taxonomy (NCBI): domain Eukaryota; kingdom Metazoa; phylum Chordata; class Mammalia; order Primates; family Cercopithecidae; genus Mandrillus; species Mandrillus leucophaeus. Next base: position 420,488 of record NW_012102699.1, read on the forward strand.
CTGTGCCGTGTGATGTGTCCTGCACCACTTTCTCCTTGAAAATTAAGGTCTCGATAGAGCATCCTTTGACATCAGTGGCATGCCCCCAGATGAGAAACAGGGCTATGTAGAAGGCAGGCAGGTTAAGTCAAAGTCATCTATTCAGTGTTAGGTAAAAGACTCTCAGGAGACACAGCACACAGCACAGGCACTGGTTATAGGTCCATAGGAACAGCTCTCTTCATAAGGAGCCGTGCTGTGCCAGGAAGTCACTTAACAACAGCAAACACTTATATAAGTGCCAGGCCTGATTGCAAGCACTTTATTTACATTACCTTGCTTAATCCGCACAACAAGCCTATCAGGGAGATGTTGTTACTGTCACATCCTTTAACAGATAAGAAAACTGAGGCCCCAAGTTAAATCAGCTGCTTGATGACTGTCACACACACACATAGCAGCAGAACCAGAATTTGATTCCTGGCACCCTGGTTTAAGTATCTGTGTGCATGACATCTTCATCACGAGGTGGCCACTTTGGCTTCCAGGACCTCAGTCTTCTCTTTGTCAAAGCCAGAAGAAAGATGAGTAGGATGATCACTCAATGGCTTTCCAAACCATCTCAGCTCCAGGACTGTTTTTCAAAATAAGTCTTACTTGGCTGGTCACATTCATAAAAACACAAAATACGAAGGTGGTTTAGCAGGGGTTTGGGATAGAGGGGTCGAATGGGGAGTGGTTATTCAAAGGGTATAGAGTTTGTTTTGCAAGTATAATAGTTCTAGAGATTTGTTTCACAGCAGCATGAATATGCTTTACTGAACTGTACAACTAAAGGTAGTTAAGATGGTAAATTTTACATTATATGTTCTTTATCAAAGAAAAAGAAGAAATTTTACCTGGCAGCTCAATAAGAAAAACAGGGGTAGGGCTGCCTGATTTAGCATAAGCAGGGGCCCAAGATCCTAGCCTCTTGGCTTTTCCTAGATCCTTCCACTAGCTCCACAAGAGCAGCCCCTAAGGGAGTTCCTCAGAGTAACCATTCAAAACCATGACACAAGACAACCTCTGCATTCTTTTTATGGTGATTCCAAAGCCTCAGATCAGATCACGCCTTCAAAAATCTCAATCTCAAAAATGCTCAGGGTCCCTCCATGCATAGATCATTTATAACTCCCCCACCACGGTTACTGAGATCTTCCACAAAACGGCCTCAGCTTAAGGACCCCCTGTGTCCTCCATTCCAGTCACAACTGACTCCACTCTTTGGCTTACTGGGTCAGGCACTGGCATGCCAGATATTGTGATGTCCAATTTCCTGTTCTTGTTGCCTGCTAAATCCCATTTCCCTAGACTTTCCTATTCCCCTGTACTCAATTAATCACAACAGTCTCTTGAGCCTCTATTTATTGCCTGTCTCATCCTCATTTGTGAAACAAGGATGGTGTGCTCAACTGGTACCCCAGCTCCAAAGGCTGTTTTGATTCCTACCTTAGGGATGGGCGAGACTTGATCTTCATCTCACTGTCACTCTGACAAGCTGCCCAATTCCCCTACCCTCTGGCTGTCCTGAGGGTCTTACAAGTACCCGGGACTCTCAGATGGAAGAGTTCATGGGGAACACTTGGGAAGAGACTCAGGCACAGAGGAGCTGTTGGCGATACCTCCTGCCATGGTTCTGACCCTAAGGAACAGGGAGAAAGTGGATACTAGGGAAGAAAACCTCAGCCGTGAACAGCCTTATAGGAAGGAACACCACAGAAAGTAAATGGGAACACTGGCACACTTTTTTTTGGAGACAGTCTCACTTTGTTGCCAAGGCTGGAATACAATGGTGCAATCTCGGCTCACTGCAACCTGCTTCCCAGGTTCAAGCGATTCTCCTGCCTCAGCCTCCCGAGTAGCTGGGATTACAGGGCATCACCATGCCTGGCTAATTTTTGTAATTTTAGTAAAGTTGGGGTTTCACCATGTTGCCCATGCTGGCCTCAAGCAATCTGCCTGCCTCGGCTTTCCAAAGTGCTGGGATTGCGGGCATGAGCCACTGCGCCCTGGCACATGTTTTTAATTTTAAGAAATAATCCTGACTCAAGCACAGAACAATGCTTATCTTTGTCTGTGAAGCTCCTTGCGTCTCCCTGGAGCCCTGCAGTGACCGATGCTTCCAACATGTGTTCACTCCACCAGCACCCACGGTTGCCCACCACTCACTACAGCACCCCCGCTTCGTACTCTGACCCAGCCCACGTAGAGTTGGCCAAAAGAAGGCACAGAATAGGAAAATAAGGCATTTGAAAGGGAAATGCATGCTTCTTAGTTTAGATCTACATCAACTCCTTTGCCCAATACAGGAAATTATTTGGCTACCCAAACAGAGTAACCTATTTCTCTTTGTTTGGGAACATGGTGATTATATACACAGGAGAGGGAGTAAATAAGACAAAGGACATAACGTGAGCTAGATTTTTCATTTGGTGAGCAGAATGAAAATCATTTGAACATATCCCTATGGAAAAAATAATCAATTTTTCATAGACTTGTTATAGATTTCATAAAATATATTACACACACATTTTTAAAGAAAGTGGCTCTTTAATGATACTTAAAATATACGACATGGCAAGATTTAAAATGTGTTGGAGGCTTGAAGCTAGGTACTGCCTGCTAAAATATAGATGATTTGGATAAGCCTGTCTTGGGATAAATGTGAGAACTAGTTTATCTTATTATAAAGCGAATATGAAGGAACTTAGTATTCAGGCAGTTAAGTAATTGGTATAAATCCTCCCAAGATATTACATCCCCTAAATTCCCACCGTTTAGTGGTTGCCCATTGGTCTGTGTGCATTAAATAACTACTCTTAACCCAGAGGCCAGCAAAATACTGTTCATATAGAAAAAGTCAACCCAAAGCAGAGTAAGCACAGTCGCCACCGATAGAAGTATGACTGCCACTTGTTCAACAGATACTTCCCAAGGAGTGCCCTAGGGCGAGAATATAGACACACGATCAAGGTGGTCTGGGTTTTCAATCCCTCTTCCAGGCACACTAGTTCAGCTTTTATGAGCAACTGGCTCGATTTTCCACATTGATGGGCAAGATTTCACAGGAACACATCTCCATCGAAAGTGAAAGTAGTGAAAGTCTGTGTCCCATAGCCTTGTCCAGTCTCTTACAAGCATTTAATGTAGATCTGCAGGGCATAGGTAAGAACATAGAGGACAAACGCAACTGGAGAAAGGCATCTTCAAAGCCACCGCTGGTGGGTCATCGGGGCCCTGTCCACAGAGCACAGGCTGCCCATTTGTCACAGTTACAAAAATATCAAAGTTTTTTCTTCACTTTGCCAAATAGGGATGTGCCTGGCATGAAACTAGCACTTAATATATATGAATGAATGGCTGGATTAAAGAGAAAGAGACAATAAAGATGTTTACAATGTGCTTGAAGCAGATCCAATAGATGAAGATCCAAGTTTATCAGAAAAATCATGAGGCTTTGCTATTCTTCGCTACACAATAAGTTAAACACTTTTTCACTCTTTTGTGTCTAGCACCTTGCTTCAAGGAGCTATGACGACATTGAACATCACTGACTTCAGAGAATTTAGAGTCTAGCTGAGAAGACAGTAACATGCCAAACGAATGATACCAAAGGTCAAAGAATGAGGAGTTTGCAGAAGGAAAGGTCGCTTCAGACCAAGTTGGCTGAGAGGACTTCTGACAGCCTTAAGGAGGACGTTAACAAGGGCATGGAATTATGGTAGGCTTTGAGTTACTAAAAACATCACAGGCAGCATTTCAGAGAGGTAGAAAAACAGAAACTAAGAGTTAGAAGCAGCAATAAGCATCGAGTTGGCCCGATAGCAATGGCAGACCGCACCTGTCCTAATCCAGAGCTGTAGGAAAGAGAGCTGTCATAGGGTGGGAGCTTCAGGTGGAGGAAAGGATAACTAGCTGCCTGAGAAGTTGATGTGTTACATCGGGGAGGCATTCTAGGATCTTGAGTATGAGCGACAGGGAGTTCCTTCAGCATGGTGAGAATTCACCCTAGGATTCCTTTCAAAAGCATGCTCCCCCTGACATTGAGTTAATAATTTCATTTGCACTCAGCTTTTCAATATCCCATCTCAGTGGTTCCCAATTTATGGACCACAGAGTTATGGCAGAGGTCCCTGAAGTCATATAAGTGCTGCCTAGACAGCAAGGAAGAACTTGCTTCCATACCGTGCCACTATTTTGTTCCAATAGGCGTAGATACTGTGTGAGACATAAAATGCAAATGCATTCAGAAGCAACAGTAACCTGAGTTGCCCCAGGCACCAGCCTATGGCTACACATGAAGTCACTTCATCAATAACCCAAATGTCACTGGCTCCAATCTCCCCTGCTGCTCATGCAGGACCTCAGCCTCCAGTAAAACGCCCCCTCTGGCATCTCTAGGAGTTCCCAGGGATTTTGCACGCATCCCTGCAAACAAGCCCGTACTCACCAGACAGCCACTGGGTGGCGCTGCGTCTGCATGGCTTCAACACTCCCAGATCTGAGACCCCAGCTTGACCAAAGCTACAGGACGGTTTACTTGGCATAATAGTCAGAAACTCCTCATTCCTCTTCTGAGCTATTACTCCCAAACAGTAATATTTGTGCTACAATATATTACTGAGGATTTTTTCTTAGAAAAATAGCTCTTCCAGTTTTTACTTACAGCCCCTCAGCCATAAATGAAAACAGTTTTCCAACATGAATCCAGTGGAAACTGGTCAGGAAGAAAAATACCCGGGACAGATCAATGCCATGCTATGCTCCCAATCGCCCCTCCCATAATCTGCTGTCAAAATTTGCATCCTCTTTCACCCAGCAAATTAAACTAAGTGAGCAAGGAAACAGTATAGGAGGATTTTCACTGCAGATTATTTGCAAGAGTGAAAAAGGAGAAACAACAGAAACATCTCCTAGTAGAGAAATGGTTAAAATAACCCAGAATATAGGCAGCTGTTAAGAATAGTGAGGCTGGCTTGTAAATATTGCTACAGAAGATCTCTAAGATGCATTGTTAAATGGAACAAGCAAATCAGAAGACATTAGGTTCAGTGCAGCCCTTTTTTTTTTTTTTTTTTTTTTTTTTTTTTTTTGAGATGGAGTCTCACTCTGTCATCCAGGCGGGAGTGCACTGGCGCAATCTCAGCTCACTGCAACCTCCGCCTCCCAGGTTCCAGTGATTCTCCTGCCTCAGCCTCCCAAGTAGTTGGGATTACAGGCACGCACCACCATGCCCGGCTAACTTTTGTATTTTTAGTAGAGACAGGGTTTCGCCATGTTGGTCAGGCTGGTCACAAACTGCTGACCTCAGGTGATCCACCCACCTCGGCCTCCCAAAGTGCTGGGATTACAGGCATGAGCCACTGTGCCCAGCCCGTTTTTAAAGAAAATTTGTAACTGTAAATTTTTTCTCTGCCCCTTTGAAGTGTACATAAACCTACACAAATCTTTTCTAAAGCCTCTTGCTGACTTTTATAATCCAGGAAATGTCTTTCTCAAGGGTCCAGGAACCATCTCTTTGAAATGAAATCATCATTGACAAAGTTTACTTTTAAATTAAAAGTTTTAAATTGGAGAATATTAAAACAAAAAGAAAGAAAAAAGAAATGAAATCAAAGGAGATAGCACATCTATTTCGCAGTTTCTGTGGGAAGGTAGGAACCTAACTTCATTGGGCACCTTGATCCAAGTCCTAGAACTACTTCCTGTCCTAAAGATGGGAGGAGTTTACTTTTCCTTTGGGGAAAGCCAGTTAGCAAACACAGATGGCCTACTATCTCTCACTCACTCACCCCAGCCCTTAAAAACTCTTACCACCCCCTGCTTCAGCAGAGTTGAGTTCAGACCTCTCTTCCCCAGCACAACAGCCTTAAATAAAATCTTCCATGTCTGTTTAACTTTGTCAGGTAGAGTTGTTTCTTTTGTTTGTTTGTTTTGAGACGGAGTCTCGCTCTGTTGCACAGGCTGGAGTACAGTGGCATGATCCCGGCTCACTGCAACCTCTGCCTCCTGGGTTCAAGCGATTTCTAGCTAATTTTTGTATTTTTAGTAGAGACGAGAGTTCACCATGTTGGCCAGGCTGGTCTCGAACTCCTGACCTCAAGTGATCCATCTGCCTCCACCTCCCAAAGTGATAGGATTACAGGCGTGAGCCACCGCACCCAGCTGTCAGGTACAATTTTGTGCTTTGACAAAAGACTCTCCCTTCTTGGACCCTGCATTTCCTTTCAGCTCTCTCCTCATTCTGTTGCCCTCTATACCAATATTCCTTCCAAAACTTGTCTTCTCTTCTCCATTCTGACTGTTGCCCCCAACCCCCACCAAAACTACCCTGTCAACCCCTTCAGTGACCTGACTTGATAAATCCAATGATCTTTGTTCCCATGCCACTTGACCAATAAGTAGCTTGTAACCCAGCCGATCACTCCATCCTTCTGGAAAGCCCTTTTTCTTCAGCTTCCAGCACTTTCGACTCTTCTTACCTCCTTCTCAGTCTCCTACTCATGTCTCCGACCTGTGAATGTTGAAGCACCCCAGACTCAGACCTTACACCTCTTCTCTTTTCCACCTACACTCCTAGGTGTTCTCATCCAGTCTCACTGCATTAAGTACAACATATGTGCTGACCACCTCCAAGTACCTTCCTGCAGCAGGCACCTTGTTCCTGAACTGTGGACATGCATTTCAACAGATTACATGCAACTGATTTTTTTTTTTTTTTTTGGAACGGAGTCTCGTTCTGTCACCCATGCTGGAGGGCAGTGGCACGATCTCGGCTCACTGCAAGCTCCGCCTCCCGGGTTCACACCATTCTCCTGCCTCAGCCT
>NW_012102699.1:427562-434173 GCF_000951045.1 Mandrillus leucophaeus
GGAGTGCACTGGCGCAATCTCAGCTCACTGCAACCTCCGCCTCCCAGGTTCCAGTGATTCTCCTGCCTCAGCCTCCCAAGTAGTTGGGATTACAGGCACGCACCACCATGCCCGGCTAACTTTTGTATTTTTAGTAGAGACGGGGTTACCTCATGTTGATCAGGCTGCTCTCGAACTCCTGACCTCAGGTGATCTGCCCACCTCGGCCTCCCAAAGTGCTGGGATTACAGGCGTGAGCCACTGTGCCTGGCCTAGTACGGCCCCATTTTTAAAAATCAGTGAGGTAGATATACATAGCTACGTGTTCATGTCCAGAACGAAACCTACCAAAGTATTAACCACCTTTCTCCTTTCTTCCCCATCCCTAAAGAGAAGTGTTTCCTTACCACTCGGATCCCTCAAGAAGTCATTTGGGAGATATAATAGACAAGTGTTAGAGTCCTGGACTAGCCAAATGGTTTTACATGTAACAACATGAAAGAGGAGCTAGTGGATGAAGGGAAGTAGTAGCTAGGAGGCAGAGAAAAAGAGGTACCTAAGAGCGTTTATAAGGAGAGGAAATGGAGATCTTGGAGCAATTGCCACAAGACTTGGACCAGGGGAGAGAACGCTGGGTAAAGTAGTGTTTAAGTAAGTTTTGCTGTGTCATGCACCGTGTCATCCTTTGACTCTGCAAGTAAATCTGTAACAAAGATCTAGAACACCCAGTGAGGTCTTGTGATCAGATTTGTGTTTCTTTTGCATGTTTCTGTGCTGCCCATGAAGTGAGAGCAAGAAGCTTAGCTTAACATTGCAAATGGATAAAAAATGTGAGGGAGGCAGGGTGTGGTGGCTCATGCCTATAATCTCAGCACTTTGGGAGACTGAGGTGGGTTGATCATCTGAGGCCAGGAGTTCAAGACCAGCCTGACCAACATGGTGAAACCCCATCCCAAAGAAAAATACAAAATTTGCTGGGCATGGTGGTGCATGCCTGTAATCCCAGCTACTCGGGAGGCGGAGGCAGGAGAATCACTTGAACCTGGGAGGCAGAGGTTGCAGTGAGCTGAGATTGTGCCACTGCACTCCAGCCTGGGTGAAAGGGTGAGACTCGGTCTCAAAACAACAACAACAACAACAACAACAAAAATGCAAGGAAGGAGGCCTAAGCTACTACCCAAGTGATTACACCTCTGCAAAATTAGGTGCTAGTGGGCCTTGCTACAATGAACATACACTGCATTTGTAATTTTAAGAGACATATATTTTACTTATATGCAGGACCAGGAGTAGGGTGGGTGAGATAAATTTAACAAGGCTCTCACTCTCGGGGTCTTGCCCACTCAGAGGAGGCATGTGAACGCCCCTGTAAGGAAGTGCCTCCTCAAATTTTGCACCCTGGCCACCCTGCTTGCTCCACGGTAGTCCTGGCCCTGCCTCCCCTCTTCTTGCGACCTATGATAGTCCTGGATCTCATTTAACTTCAATCTGGGATACCATCCACTACACACACTATATACAGTACTTTGTCATTTCAAAAGCCCTTTCATATGCATATTGCACTGGCTCTCCACAATAATCTCTGAGGATGACAAGACAGGTATTATAATTCCCATTCTACAGACGAAACACCAGAAATCCCAAGGTCACACTGCTGGCAAGTGGCATCGAACTCAGCCCAGTTCAGCTGACTCCAATGCCTCCATCGCCTAGAGTTTTCTGACACCAGGGACAAAAAATAAAACATAAAACTTACATTCTCTTATGTGTCTGAATGAGTGAATCTCTGAAGTGAAACAAACCCAAAACCCAAATATTCATCTCTCCCATCAAATAAGGACCTGCATCTTCCCTTCCCACCCTCCCCTTGGAAACTATAGGATACAGAAGCCCACAGGTGATAACGTTCTAGCCCCAACGGCTGCCTCACTAGGTAGGCGCAGCCCCTCTGAATTATTAGCTGCAGCCTTTCTAGGGGGCTTATAAGCAGGGTCTGGTGGCTGAATGGCACCAGGTGTGAACCATAGGAACTCTTTGGGAGTCGGGGTGGGGCATCTGCCCATGAGACATTAGTCTAAGAGAATCTCCTAGAGTCAGACAATCCCAGCAGGAACTCATGCAGCTAATTGTGGTCAGTATCTCCAGCTTTTCCCCTGGAGTGAGAGTAAAGAAATACTGTAGCAGCTAGCCCAGAGTCAGCTAGGTGGCCCGCTGGCCCAGCAGTTTGCTTAGGGAGTTATCAGACCCTGAAATACCCTTTGTCCATCCCGCTATGTTTTAGGGTATCAGCAAGATCCCAACACTGCATTTCATAAAAATGAATATCCCTCCCCCTGCCCTCTGAAGAGTTTATTTTGGTTGTAAAAGAATACATGCTTATTCTCATAGATTTGGAAACAATGGAAAATTATATAGAAAATACATAACCCAAAATATAACTACATAAAAATAATTACAGTTAACATATCAGTGTGTTGTCTGTGTTTTGCTTTTCACTAAATAGGATTCACATTACATATTTAGGTTTTTATTTTAGATTCAAGGGGTACATGTGCAGGTTTGTTATGTGGGTATATTGCATGATGCTGAGGTTTGGGCTTTTTTTTCTTTTTTTGTTTTTTGAGACAGAGTCTCGCTCTGTTGCCCAGGCTGGAATGCAGTGGCACCATCTCAGCTCACTGCAAGCTCCGACTCCCAGGTTCACATCATTCTCCTGCCTCAGCCTCCCAAGTAGCTGGGACTACAGGCGCCTGCCACCACACCTGGCTAATTTTTTGTATTTTTAGTAGAGACAGGGTTTCACCATGTTTGCCAGGATGGTCTCGATCTCCTGACCTTGTGATCCGCCCACCTCGGCCTCCCAAAGTGCTGGGATTACACGCGTGAGCCACCGTACCCAGCCAGAGGTTTGGACTTCTAATGATCTTGTTGCCCAGGCAGTGAGCGTAATCCCAGCTGGTACTTTTTTAGAAACTGAAATTGAAATATCAAATCAGCAAAACACTCAATTTCCAATTATTTTTTTTCTTAAAATCTAAATCATGCCTGGCAGAATTCATCCTGTTCTTGTTTTACCTGATCCCCTGAGAAGAGTACAGATCCCCTTCCCTCTAGCCTGGTTCTTAGGTACACTATTTTTTATTTTATTTATTTAGTTATTAGCCAAGCCTTTGCCTCCCTCTTCTGTTGAAAAGAGGAATAACTTGCAGCCAACACAAATTCTAAATTTGAGAAAACATTAAAAGGAAACTCTATCCTGGGATGTTTATACAAGCTACACAAAGTGGCCTTAAAGAGGGTCTGGTATTACAGTACTATCCATACAACACTCTAATTAATACTTCCCAGAAAAAGTAAACTTTAAATCAGATCACATCAGGATAAATTGCACACCCACCTGAGTAGCTGAACAAAATCAATGAAGTGATTCTTTGGTCACTGGACTAAAAGATTCAAGATTGATTTTTCTCCCTTTTAGTAAAATATGAAACTCCCTTGTAACTTGAGGTATTATTGGAGTCCTGTATCTTATGAGGATTTATGTGGCAAAGGCATAGCAATTTATCTAAAAACTTTCTTTCAACAGCTATACAGATGGCTGAATTTGCATGATCTCATCAGGCAGTGATTTTTAAAAGCATTAACCTCAGAAATAGGGGGGAAGAAAGGTTTCCTGCTAAGTACCAGGGTTCTCAATCACAAAATTAAGTATTCCTTTGCAAACTCAGTTATATCCTAATCAATTATGACCTCTTGCAATATTCAGTGGTCTGCAGGGAATTTTGAGTTTCTAAGGGACTTTCTGCTGTCCTGGAAGCACTCTGTAATAAGGTTGCTTTACAGGAAGTTTTTCTTTCTGATGGAACTGCTTATGCACCGTGGAGTATTGTAAAGCCTTGCCTGACTCATCTTATCCATGAGTGGTCGCTGCCTTCGGATCATCTGATGTGTATACTGTGCTGCTCCTCTTACCGAGGGTTGCCAATATTAAGCACTCGCCTTGTATTAGGCCCTCTGCATATATGTGCACGCTAACAATTAATCATGATTATCCTCATTTCTGAGGTAAATAAACCTAGGGTTAAATGTAACTTACCTGAGATGGTGACAGTTCACGAGGCAGTGCTGAGAAGCAGACCCAGAGAGTGAAAAGAAAAAGTCTCCGCGCTTGATGGCTACTCCTCTTTTAAACGCTCTGCCTCGCCTGGCAGGAAGGCACAGCTGAGACCAGGTCTTCTGTGGTGATGAGAATCACCTGCGAAGCTTGCTCAGCACAGCTTCCCACCTCCACCCCGCTCCCCCGCCCCAGAGATTCTGCCTCAGCGGGTGGCTTGTTAACAAATGATGCAGGTGATACTGACACTTCTCATCAGGCAACGATGGGAAGGGTCTTAGACCACGAGTCACCAGGGTAAAGGGCCAGAGAGTATTTTTGTGTTCTCAGAGAGTTGAGTTGAGTACTCAACTTGGTAGTAGTGCCACACGAGCAGCCAGAGATCATTTGCAAATGAATGGGCATGATTGTGATCCAACATTTTACTTATAAAAACAGGCGGCTGCCAGGCACGGGGGCTCACGCCTGTAATTCCAACACTTTGGGAGGCCAAGGCGGGCGGATCACAAGGTCAGGAAATCGAGACCATTCTGGCTAACATGGTGAAACTTCATCTCTGCTAAAAGTATGAAAATTAGCTGGGTGTGGTGGCACACGCCTGTAATCCTAGCTACTCGGGAGGCTGAGGCAGAAGAATCGCTTGAACCAGGGAGTCAGAGGCTACAGTGAGCTGATGTTGCACCACAGCACACCAGCGAGGCGAGACTCCATCTAAAAAAAAAAAAAAGAGGTGGCTGGCTGTAGTTTGCTGACCCCTATCTTAGACCATTCATAATACCTTTTTTTTTTTTTTTTGAGACAGAGTTTTGCTCGTGTTGCCCAGGCTGAAGTGCAGTGGTGCGATCTCGGCTCACTGCAACCTTCGCCTCCTGGATTCCAGCGATTCTCCTGGTCTCAGCCTCCCAAGTAGCTGGGATTATAGGCGCCCACCACCACACCTGGCTAATTTTATATATATATATATATATATAGTAAAGGAGGTGTTTCACCATGTTGGCTGGGCTGGTTTCAAACTCCCAACTTCAAGTGACCCAACTGCCTCGGCCTTCCAAAGTGCTGGGATTACAGGCATGAGCCACCGCGTCTGGCCCATAATACCATTTCTAAAAAGACTTTAATGCTTGCTAGTGGCCATCTCACTAAGGTTGTGTCTTAACAGGCAACTGATTTATAAGGGCATCTTCCAAACGCCATGAAACATCACCCACATTGAAGGGTAAAGTCAGGGCTAGATCTTCCCTCCCTCTACAAGAAGCAGCACTTTTAATGTCAGATGGAGGTTGCTGATCTCCTCTGTCTACATAACTACATGACTTAGTGAGAAGCCTCGGTAGGTCCAGCACAGATAGATAAGCAAAGCTTGCAACTTGTTATATTGGTGAGTGTGTTAGGCCGAATTCTAAGATGGCCTCCAAGATTGGCGTATCCCGGTGTAGACACACTTCTTCCAATTATTTAACCACACTGATTTAGGTGCTACTCTGAAAGGATTTTACAGCTGTAAATTAAGGTCCCAAATTAGTTGACCTTAAGGTGGAGCAATTATCCTGATAGGCTTGATGGAGTCAACGGAGCCCTTGAAACCTGAGTTAGGGGTCAGAGACAGGCCAGAGAGAATCACAGTGAAAGGAGGATTCGAAGTAGAGGGGAGAGTGTCCATTGCTGGCTTAGAGATGAAGGGGGCTGTGGGGCAAGGAAGGTGAGCGGCTTCTAGGAACTGAGAGTACCCCAGCTGACAGCCAGCAAGAAAGGGCTTCTAGTCCTGCAACCATGAGGAAATGAATTCTGCCAACAACTACTGAGCTTGGAAGAGGATTCCAAGTCCCAGATGAGATCCAGAGCCCTGGCCAATCCCTTCACATCAGCCCAGTGAGTCACTGAGCAGAGAGAGCATTCAGCCACACCATGCCTATTCTTCTGACCTATAAAAACTGTGAGCTCATACATTGTTGTTATAGTGAACTGCCACATTTCTAGTAACCTGACCCACAGCAATGGAAAACGAATACAGAGAGGCCTCGAGCTTTGATGTCTGATTTACTGCTGGTGATAATTAAGTCCAACAACTTCTGGTTTTAAATGAAAATGGAAGTGTCCCCCTTAAAGCCATATCCATTCATTGCATGTGGATTCTCACGTAACTCCAGCCAGAGTGCAAGCCCTCCTCTTAGGTATGTGACTGTCAAGATGAAGACTGTGATACCTGCAAGCTTATTTCAATACACGTGTGATACACAAAGCCTCAAACCAAATCTCAGGATGAATGGAGGAGAGGGTATGAAAAGATCAAAAAGGAGTTTACATCTTGGACAAGATACAGATGTTTAAAAAATTAACTTTTAGGCAAGTATGATAATTGAAGTAGAGGAAGACTGTACCAGAGCTCAGAAAACAGGGCAGTTAATTCTGAACAAGAGTTAGAGCTTACATGATAAGGACACAGTATAAACATAGGCCGGGCGCGGTGGCTCAAGCCTGTAATCTCAGCACTTTGGGAGGCCGAGACGGGCGGATCACG
>NW_012102699.1:434498-436521 GCF_000951045.1 Mandrillus leucophaeus
GATTACAGAGAGCTTTGAACTACGTTCTTTACACAATGAACCGCCAAGGGCCCCTCAAGCTCTTCCTGCATCCCAGGATTTAGTAGCTCTGACCACCATGTAATCTTTTGGGGTACCTATTACTGCATGTGTGTTTTTGTTTGTTTGTTTGTTTGTTTTGAGACGGAGTCTCACTCTGTCACCCAGGCTGGAGTGCAGTGGTGCGATCTCGGCTCACTGCAACCTCTGCCTCCCAGGTTCACGCCATTCTCCTGCCTCAGCCTCCTGAGTAGCTGGGACTACAGGCGCTCACCACCACACCCAGCTAACTTTTTGCATTTTTTATTAGAGACGGGGTTTCACCGCATTAGCCAGGATGGTCTTGATCTCCTGACTTCGTGATCCGCCCGCCTTGGCCTCCCAAAGTGCTGGGTTTACAAGTGTGAGCCACCACGCCCGGCTGCTTTTTTTTTTTTAACTCCCTTATGAAGACGGCTGATGTTCAGTTGAGTCCAGAGAAGCATTTGATTTGCCTGTTGCTGTCTGGGAATGCCCCCACTGAATGCATGAGAAGTCATTCAACATCAAAGATCATTCAGCCATAGATGTGAGAGCCACTGTCACCTTACATAATTAAAATAGCCAGTGTCCCCTTAAAATTTTCCCCAGAGCAAAACACAGAGATGGGGAAGGCTAGAGGAATGAGGGAACATGGGCTTAATATGGAGGAATTTCTATTGGCACCGGCTCCCAAGCAGCCTTTTAACAGAGATGTTTAATTGATCTTTATTGAGCAGAACCTTCCCTTCTGCTTATAAAAGAAATGATCACTCTTCCCCCCCCCCCCGTTTTTTCTGAAAAAGTTAGTAACCTCAGTTTTCTCTTACAGCAGAGATTTTTAATGACCGGGAGGCTATCACAAATAGAGTTTATTGTCCAAAATACAAGCCACGTCCTAATCGGCCCTCACGGTTGAGACTGGCTTGCTTGCATCTGTTAATTTTCGGAGGGGCTTTTCCCAGCTGACAAGTGCATTGTTCCTGCCACTCAGGGTCTGCTGTGCAATTAACAAATGCCTTCAGCAAAGGAATCTATAGGCTTTTGCCAAAGACCCTTGAGGATGCTGTAATGTGTATCGATTTGAGCCTGTCATGCAGTGGCTCCCAGACAAGGCCTGAGCGCTGGACCCTAATCATTTGCACACATTGCACAAGAATATTTTGCAGGTATAAAGAGGATGATTTTATACTTCCAAGATTCAGGGACACTCCCGGATTCAGTGTAAACAGAGCTGCTGCTTGGTAGCTATGAAGAGTGGTTGAGAGCAAAAGTAATACTTTCCAAGTTACTCTCGTTCATTGTTAAAGGGCTTTATTGATATTAGCATTAGTTCTTGAAATAACCTTCAAAGAAAACAAACAGGTATTAAAATGTCCATTTTACAGCTGGAAAATTGTGAATTCAGTGTTCCTTCTGGTAGACTCTTTGAGGAACAGAGTTATCGGTAAACTAGAGACTAGTGCTTGCTGCTACAGTAAACTATCATTATCCCAGGACTTGTTCTAGAGTTACAGATTTTCTCTGCTCCTTCTCTGGCTGCTGGCTTTGCCTCCTGTCACCTGCCACTCCCTCCCCACCCCTCCCAGTTGCATCTTAAGTGCAGTAGGTACTGTGGCCATAATTTCTAAAGCAAATTTGGGAGCCTGTTGTATGAAAATGACATGTTCTTAGGTGGACCACCAGACAAAAATGTTTAAAATCATGATTGTCCACAAAAATCTAAGATATGTGGTCACTGTCAAAGAGTGTGGCGCTAACCTTTCCCTAAATGCTAGAAAAGGAAAGTGAAGGAAGGGAAACACCTACTGTTTACTGACATGGGAACATCATTAAGGTAGATGCAAAACTGGGCCTGAGCTCTTACCTTGAATCTGATGGGGAGGGAGAAGGGAAGCAGCTTTATGCCTGACATTGTGGTTCTCATTTCACCTGGTATCACAGTCAAACACAGTCTATGTTAGGTTTTTTTTTTTTTTTTTTTTTT